>NW_023601024.1:0-23967 GCF_014898055.3 Talpa occidentalis | reverse complement strand
CTTATAAAGAAATACTGAAAATGAGGAAAAAAAAAAGCGCTAAATGAAATACAGTCTTCTAGAACCTGAGTGCTACCTCTATAACTATTGACATTTATTGCCAATCAAAATTTAAGACTGCCAGTTATGGTGGTCAAAGTATAAATTGCTGGCATTGTCACCAAAGCCTTATTGTTAAACAAAACATTAAACTCTCTAAATACCTTTTAAATGGAGATTAACCTGTTAAATGTTAACAGGGTAGTCTATTGCTGGATATCACAAAGTCCAGTTTCTAAGTTTATAAATATGTTTTGCAAATATATCGTGATGCTGTTCTGCTGCCCTGCAATCATCATAAGTAGAAGAAAAGTCCAAACTAGGTCCTCAACTGTGACTCACTACATGCATTTAACCAGGAATTTCTGAGTAATTTTAATTTTTCAAGTCTTTTACATGCATTGCACATGCATTAACTCCTTTAATACTCCCCAAAACATGGAAAATCATATTTATCTAATATACATGTGGACATGAAGGATGATATAAATACTAATCAGAAATGAGTATATTTATTAATCATCATTTTCTGTTTTCCTTTTCAACCTGAATTAGAAATAAAGTTTCATTTCATATACCATACTCAACCTTCTGGGAGCAACCCTCTGAAATGTGATGTCAGATATTTACAAATTGTTGAAATTGCTAAAAAAGTTGTTCTGAGAAGAGTGACTCCAGGAGAGACTGATGTTTGAGCAAAGGATTCAAAATCCCAAGAAATGTCTCTCATATTTTACCTCCATTTCCCCAAGTGAAAGAAACTTTTGTAGAAAAAGTCATCTCAAGTTGCAAACAAATTCAGTTGTCAAAGTAGGTGATGGAGAGAATGAACAAGAATCACAGCTAAGACTGACTTTACCACTTCACAAAGGAATTCCTATAGTCATCTGAACTTAGAAGAATTCTGATAGAACACCTTTTTATCTAGATTTCTTAATTAGGAACAAGCTTTAGAGTTATAGAATTTTTTGCTAGGCAACCTAAAAAATGTTAATTATGCTCATGGAATAGATGAGAGATCTGTGCCTTATGGAGATCAAGAGACTTACCAAGTTTAAATGTTTCACATGATAAATGTGGGATAAGAAGGTTAGACTTCTGTTTCCAATACAATACTTTTCCTATTGATCTGATTGGAATTTGATATTGTGGGTTTGGTTTACTAAGTTCTAAAAGTGTCACATGGGCCTCTCTGGTGGCACAGTGTTAAAGTCTCAGCACTATTAAGCTATCACCAGCCACTGCAGCATGAGTTCAATCCCCAGTCAGGGAGCTGACCCACATGACGTAGCAGAACTCTACTGTCTCACCAGCTTCAGTAGATCAGCCTGTTCTGTTCCCCACTCTGTCTCTGTTGAATCCTCTCACATCCCGCCTCCTACAACTCCCAACACCTCCGGACTACACCTCAGTTCTTATACACAAAAAAATAAATAAAAATAATACTTAAAAAAAAGTGTTGCATTATGAGCTGGTTGATTCCCTGGCTACAAACCCAGTTCAGCCTTATGGAGACATTCCAGGTCATCAGCAGTTAACTTGTTCTGTTTTTCAAGACTTCTTCATTCCACAGTTATTAACTCATCTGTGGACTTGATATTACCATGGATATTGTGGCACAAAGTGAAGTGTTAAAAGTTCTGGGGACAATGGAGATGGCAGAAAAGGAGCAGCAAAGTTGGTAAAAACTGACTATTTTTACTTTTATTCATTTTTCATTTAAAAAGGGGCTAAACTGTGTAAGAAGAATCACATTAAAAAAGAAAGGAGACTAAACTGCCATTATCAACGAAGCTACTATACATTCAGTCAATGTGTTGGGACTCTTTTCCCAGTGAAATATTCATTTATTACTTCATTCTCTAGGTTTGAAAGTGAAGGCATTAAAATGTGGTTTTCCCACTTTGTGTGGGCCAGCACAGGTGAATGATTATTTTGTGTTCCATTTTCCATTCCCTTGGCTTCCATCTGGCCCTGATGTTTCTTTCAAGAGCCTACAGTTACAAGTATAATATCAGCCCCAATAGATGACCACTATTTTAATAAATATTTTCCTACTCATAGAAATATTCATCAATGCTTCTTTAACACTGAAAAGAGAGATTTACATTTTTAAATATTGCATTTTGAATTAGGGCATAAAAGAATTAATACGTTGACCAAATTTCCACTTACCGTTGGTTATTTGACTACTAATTGATTGTAGAATTGTTCTTATGTTATAATTGTTGTTTAGGCTACACTAGATATTCAAGTGAGTTTTAAATTGCTGCTTTCAAATTGACTCATAGTCAAAATAATAAAAAAAATATGTTATACAGGTACAAATAAGGTTCAATAGAAATGTTTACATCCCCCACTACTTTTTGGAAAAAAGATATTTATGGAATAAAATGAAATTGCTTATACTCCCTTCAAATAAAAATATAAACATTAAATGATAAGTAAAAATTATCATACAAAAGTGGTAATAGCAAACACTTAAACTTTTTGTGTTTTTCCTCATAAAACACATCTAATGAAACATGGGGCAGTGCAGTGATGAACTACAAATTTGTCATCTTTTACAGAACCAAAAAATTGCTTGATTTTGTCATAACAATTCCACCATATGTTTGAGGAAAGCAAACATTAAAATGAAGATCAAAAGCAATTAGATATCTTCCAATCCCAATATCCAAGACTATTGTAGCTCCAGTTAGATTGTAAATAAACTATTTTTAAGGATAATGGACAACTTTTGAAAGTAAAAAACAGCTCTGAATTTTGGAAACTGAGTTTATTATTTTCCCCAACTTGAATACGGGCCCTTCTATTTATCTTTGAGAATGGGTGGTACAATGTATGAGATAAACCAATTTTATAGGTTTTATTTATAAAATTTCTGAGATTTCTGGGAAGATTTGAGTCCATCTTCTGAAAGAAGAGACAGGACAGAAGTTGTGGGGAGCTTACAAAAGAATTCTTGTAGAAGGCTCCAAATACTGATGAGTCAGCTGGGCTCCTTCCCTTTGGCTTATTGGCGGATAAACTCAGGATGCCAAGACTGAGCATCCATCACAGGACAGCTTGTCTTTCTGAGGCTATGAGGAATAAAATGATTAGATTTGTGAGTTCATCCAGCCTTTCCATCAACAGCCCAGCATTCCTGGCTGTGTATAGATCCAGAATATCACTGGATGGTGAAAAACACCTTTCCCACTTGCAGCAAACAAGCCCTCCTGTGTATGTACCTGAGCCTTAGGATGGCAATGCCAAGACGAGTAAGGAAGTCCTGTTCCCTCCCCTTGAGGTGTTTATAGAAGAAAGAAAATGTTTTCCCAGCTCACTGGTTTGCTAGTAATAACCAGGAATTCTTCTGGAAACAGACATTTTTCTCTTTTTGACATTTAGATAGAAGTCCCTGCCAACAGATCACTTAGAAACCTTTAAGAGAATCTCTGTGTGCCACATCCAACAAATGCTCAGTAAACCAGTCATGGAGTTTTGAAATGACCCTGGGCATCCACTTTTCTACTGTGCACAGAGGAGAAGGTTTCCTGTGCTTGTCCCTGCTGTGGGACACCCAACTCTTAGTGACTGGACAATCTATTTCCAGTCTAAGAGGTCATACAGGGCATGGCATGATTTATACTCCCCTGAAATGAAATTTCTCTGTTTACAACAGCTTCTGGCTCCAGAATCTTTAATTTCTCCCAACTGCTTTTTATGCTTGAAATATAGTTTCAGATGAAGAGTAGAGAAAACACTCCCCCATTCAAGATATTTCCTGGGAGTCATTTCAAAGATAGGAAGCGAGATTATTTTTCCTCACAGAAATCACTTTGCATATATTTTCTTAGAATTTATCTCAGGATTTTAATGGCTATCTTTGGATCCCTTAAATTTTGGAAGTTTCTTGATGATAAGATAGATTTCAGGTTACATTGGGCATCAAGAAAAACATGTCCCCTGTGAAATCCTGCCTATCACTGGTTTTGTAAAGTTTTATTGGAACACAGTCATGCCCATTCAATTACAGATTGCCTATCACTGCTTTCTTACTACAATAGCAGAGTTGAGTAGTTAGGATAGACATTGTGTGGCTCACAAAACCTAAAATTTACTATCTGACATTTTACAGAAAATATTTGCTGACCCCTGTTGTAGAGCATAAAAGCCAACTTCCCATTACCTATCAAAACCTGCTTTCCTTCTCACTCCAAGTTCAATACACTGTTTACCATTCTTTCTAGCTTTTCTTTCTGATTCAACTTAGAGCTTTGGACCTTGATAGTCGAAACACAGAGCACCTGCCTCTCCCTAATGATTACATCCTGCCCCAGACTTCAAATTCACCTCCTCATTGAATTGCTGTGAAAGAAGGGACATGGGACTTGTAGTTCCAACTCCAGCTCCACACTGGCCAGATTCAATCAAAGGCTGAAAAATAAAAAAAATATATTTTTGTACATATATATGTCTTGGAATATCTTTTCCAGGCTGATAATCATTTATTTTGTTTTAAAATTTATTTAAATTGTAATCTAATGCATATAATATCATCTTTTATTTTTATCTTGCAAATTTAATTTCCTTTCTTGTTTTATGCCAGATGTATGGCTGGCTGCTTCACATGCTGTAAACGTGGTTTACTCTTCAACACTTCACCAGCACTCTGCAGTTGGTATTATGAAGCCCACTGTATAGACAGATGACAGAATTGTGCAGAGAGGTTGGGTTATTTGTTGAAGTTTTGTAAACTGCCAAAGTGGCAGTTTACTAAGTGGCAGAGCCAGAATTTAAAGTCAAGTCAACCTTGCAACCTACTGTCTACAAAGGACTCCATTCATAGTATATGACATGGAATAATAAAGAATAACTTATTTTAGACATTCTAAAAACAACATTCTAAAAAAATTGACACATTTTCAGCCATCTCAATTAGATCATACTGAACAACTTGACCTCTTCAAGATGACTCAACATTATACTAACAATATGAGTTTTTATGGTGCTGTAGAAGAATTTGAATCTAAAATATAACAATAAATCATTATCAACCGTATTTGAAATCCTGGGTCCTCCCTACTCTGATGGGGTAGGCAGAAATTAGTCATATATTTTTGTTCCTACTTCTTCTCTTCACTTCTTTTCCTCCAGATAAGCTTGAGCATAGGGTAAAATCGAGTTGACTAAGTGCAGTATTGTCCTATGGTTCAGAAGGCAGACTTGGGAAGCAGACAGCTCAAGGTTCCCAGCCCAGACCTGCCATGTACTAGCCATGGAATGAATGAAGAATAGAGGAATCATCACAAGTAGTGTTAGGGGGAAAAGGATGTCCCAAAGCAAATTCCATATAGGCTTTGTGGACTCCACCCCCACCCCAGGTCAAAGCCAAAGACACTGGGAACTCCAAATCCCATCACCACCAGAGGGAAGGTGGCTGGGACCTGAGGGTGGGGTTAAGCATCCAGGTGGATACAAAAGGCAGACATGTGGGCTTTGGGGATCCCCCATTTTGGCTCTCCACCAGCTCGCAGCGTCCAGCCAGCTCGGAGAGTGACTTTGGGTTTCCAGGTCGTCGGATCGGGTAGGACGCATTAAAGACTTTATTTCCCTATTTTCTCCCTGAGTTGTACATTTTCCTTATTTCCTTTTCTCTTGTAAATAAACCTTTTATTAACCCTTTGTGTGTGTCTGTAGTTGAGTATTCATAAGTCCCTTTTAAGCGTGCGGGTGAGGACCCACAGCCAGGAACCCGTTTAATATCGGGGTTGCTCTATAACAGTAGTAGTGGTTATTATTATTAGATTATTGGTTAAACACTTAAATTGGATACCTGGAGATCATTTAGACTACTTTTTCGGTTCTTATTGCCAAGAGCACCAAATAAGTTTAAATGATATATAGACCTCGGGTTTATTTCCCAGATAGATTGTGTCTTTTGGAGGTCAATGCCTATGATCTGTGCATTTTCTGCTGTTGTTGGTATCACTAGCATGAATGTTATTTCATGTAGTTTTATCATAGCTGTAGATAGAAATTTGAACCTTGTTTTTAGACCTACCGGTCACATTGATGCCCATCTTCAAGGTCCTACTGGCAAGAGACACCAATAATGAGCAGTTCCATAGCTGTCCACTGGACTACCTAGGAAACCAGTAGACAACCTTCATATAATCATGCACTAGTGCATCAGGAAACATGATGGAACCCATATTCCATTCTTCTATGTGACTTCACCTGGCCCTGTCTCTACAGAGGTGTGGGTCAGGGCACTGAGAGATATATACCTTTAGGGAGGGATTCTGAATGCACAGAGTTATTCATAAAGAAGCCGGATATAGGTTCAAAGATGGGGGCTGTCTTAATGTTCTAAAAATTCTTCACAGGGAAATGGACATAATCTTTACTGAGTGGTTCTGTAAGTTAAACAATGGGCTGAGAGTTCCAGGGAAGCAAGCTCCAACTTGCCCTAAGGAAGCACTTTTGAAAACCTCTCCCTTGGAGGTAGAGCTCTCCAGCATACAATAGAACCTTCCAGGTGGGACCACTTAAGAGAATTCACACTGAGATAGAGGGAAGGTTTCTTCAACTCTGAAACCTTCTAATTCATTTTTTGTTTAATACAATTAATAGAATAAATTATTTTAAAAAAGCAATCTTCCAAGACTTCAGAAAATTTATGCATAACTTTCAGTGAACCATTTAAAAAATATTGACGTTTATGAAGCACAGTGGTTAGGCAAGGTTCTGCAAGGTAATATTATCAAATTAAAGTGCACAGGGATCACCTGGAGTCCTGTTAAATTGCAACTTTAGGTTTGAGGTGAGGAGCCTGATATGAGGTGAGGATTCTGTTTCTTGACAAGCTGTCATGCAATGTGGTTCTGTTGGCTCAGGACTATACTTCCAGGAGAAAAGTTTTTAAAGGACATGGAAATTAGGAAGGGTAAATAAGCCTTCATTCCCATGTGGAGGTTAAAGTTCTACATGAAGTCCTACTCTTCCTGTCTCTGCCAGACCCCCAAGTGTTCATTTCGTATCTAATCCAGGACACTTTTGCAGTGAAAAGGGTCATTATACAGGGCCGTAAGTTGAAAATGATTTTTTGTTTCATATAAGACTCTCTACCCAGGCTTTTTCTCCCACGAAATTCAAAGTCTTACATTTTCCTTATTCCTAAAACTTTGTTTTTTTTGTTTGCATTTGCTTTTGTAGATAAAGAAAGAATCCTAGACTATCTGTCTGAAGAGAAAGGACAAGAAGCAAAAACTGTTCAAAGGTAAATAAACTATTTAAGATTTTGATGTGTATCGTGAGTCACTGGGGTAGCAAGAGGAACTTACTGCACCAGGTTGGTAAACCACAAACCCTCTGAATCAAAACATTCAGTTTGCTGTTCTAATAATGGCAAACACCAAGGTGTACCAGAGTGGGTGTGAGGGGTTCTCCTTTTTTTTTTAATATATGATCTTAGAACACAGTGTTAAGTTCAATTAGAAAAAGCCGGATGATTAAAAAGATCTCTAAGTGAGGAGAGACAACATTTTATGCCCCATTGGTGACATCTGACTTTTTGTTGGACCATACCAGAGTGGTTAGATATGTTTCTGTTCCCTTTTTTTCATACGGCTGATGAAAAGTTTCACACTGTCCTTGTGGCTCATACTGTATTTCTATGAGACACTGGGTCATAGGATTACATGAGGTTGCCTTGCTGAGGCCCTCTAAGAACTGAAGGACAGACCTTGTCCTGATGACCGAGCATCTTTATTAAAATTATTCCCTGAACTGAGGCAGGAATTTGTTCAGTGGACTGTATGTGTTTGATTTTGTTTGTGAGTGCAGTGTTAAACCTGAGTGTCTTCTCAAAGTGTGACCTTCAAGAACTCAAGTTCATTCCCAAGGATGAAGTGTTCATGAAGGGCTAATTTAATTATAAAGTGGTTAAATTTTGTGTCAACTTGACGGCCCTGTGGAATGCCCAGATAGCTGGTAAAACATTATTTTGGGGTGTGTCAATTTGGCTATTTCTGGAGGAGATTAACTCTTGATTTAGAAGACTGAGTAAAGAGAACTGCCCTTATGAATGTGTATGGCATCCTCCAGTCCACTAGGGACCCACATGGAACAAACAAAAAGCTGAAGGAAGAATAAATTCACTCTCTTCTAAACTGGGACATCCACCTTCTCCTGCTCTGGAACAAGGAAGCTCCTGGTTCGCATGTTGTTGTAGTCTAGAACATATTCCAGAAATCCTTAGGTTCCAGGCCTTTGAACTTGGCCTGAAAATTACACTAGCATCTCCCCTGATTCTCAGGTTTTGAACTTGAATTGAATTATACCACTGCCTTCCTGCCTCTCCAGTTTGCAGATGGCAAACATGTGAGGAGGCAATTCCTATAAGAAATATCTATCTATCTATCTATCTATCTATATCTATCTATCTATCTATCTATCTATCTATCTATCTATGTCTGTCTGCCTATCTATCCATCCATCCATCCATCTTTTGGTTCTGTTTCTTTGAAGAACCCTGACTGATACATCAAGGTACTGTGCCAGATGTCTTAGATGTCTATAAGATGGGTTCTATTATCATATCATTTTATAGGAAAAAAAAAAAAGCTGAGCTTCAGAGCAGTAGAGGGACTGAAAGCTATAATTTGAATGAAGGCTGTAATCTCTTCCTTTTCTCACTTCTCTCATTGGAGGGGGCACCCTCTGAAGGATGGACAGGGATCAGGTGACCCTGCCTGGGTGCTCTTGCTTGCCTGGTCCTGGCCTACACATCTCTTTTGTTTCACTTTCACCCTTGGTTTTAAACACTGAGGTTTAGACTGAGGCTAAGTCAGCTTCAAATATCCCCTGCCATGTTCTATAAAATTATTTAGCCCTTCTTATTTTCAGTAAGCTTGTCTTGAAAGGGGCCTAATAATAATCATAGTTCTGAGGAACAAGCAAGTGAATCCATGTATAGTATTTATCATAGTCCTGATATACAGCCTGCACTGATAAGCGTTATACTGATGTTTTCTTTGATGAGATTAAAAAAAGAGACTTCCCAGAATAGAGTGTATTTCTAAAGTTTCAAATTCTTAAATACTAATTTCCTAGACTTTGATATTAGTGTTCATGAATGGATTTTAAAAATATATCATTTCTTTAAAATGGGGTTTTGAAATTTCAGATGGCTTAACTTTACCTCTGCCTTTAACAAATAGAAAACAATAGAACAACTCAACTTCTCTCACACCCAACCAGTTCTCAAATCACACCCAACCACCCCCAGGTGTGATGGAGGAAGCGATGGAGAAACCAGAGCTCCAGACCACAGTGTGGTGAGTCACCTCTGCCTTTTCTGTGCTCTCTGTGTTAACAGAGCAGCTGGGACTCTTTCCAAGGAAAATACTCTTTTACCATCTCTGGTCTTAGGCTATTGAACCCACAGGAGAGATGCCTGATGACACCTCAGTAGACTTTGTTTAGCTGAGGCAGAGGAGATCTCAGACATCACTTCTTCACTCCAACATTCTTTTCAGGAGGAAAATGAGGTACCTCAAGGTCAGGTGACTAGTCATAGTGCAGGGACAGCGGAAACAGGACAGGAACCCAGAGCTCCTTATCGTCCCACCAGTAGTTCCCTTTACACCTGTCAGCCTGCACACAGTGTGCATGTATGAGAGCATATACAGTGTGCACAAGTGATCAAGAGTATGTGAGCATGTGTGTGGATCTGTGTGTTTCGTGTGAAAAGTTGTGAGTGTGTGAGAGCTTGGGTGCATATTTGAATCATTTGCAAGCAAGAATGCCTCTGCCCTCTAAATACTTGGGTGCATATTTACTAAGATAAGACTACAACTATAATCATATACAGTTACCAAAATCAGCAAACTAACATTGATAAATTCTACCATTCAATGCACAAAGTATGTCTCAATTTATATTTTAATTGTGTCAGTTTTCCCAATGAAGTCCTTTAAACTATATTCTAAACCTTCAGTCTTCTTTAGTTTTTGTGTAGATCTTCTCTCCCACTTTGGTATATCTTGACTTTGACATTTTTGAGAAGTGTAGAGCAGTTTATTTTGATAGAGTACTTACACTTTTGGCTTTGAACACTAATCTAAAGAAATAAAAATGGTTCTCAACCCAGGTCAGATGGAGAATATATTCTCCTTTGTGTCTCCCACTAATTATGGTCATAAAATCTGAAACATGAGAGCAAATCACAGAGGAAACACACAATGTGCAACACTGCTGAGCTGAGGACAAACATAACATCATCTTAATCTCCTCCTTCTTCCACTTGGCCTTGGATGCACAGGCAGTTGCAGCTTAGCTCCCTGTCAGGTGGCTAAAGTCCAGGATTTTCCTCAGTGGCCCAAAACAGGGAGCTCTGGAGTGCTGGATATGGTGGAGAGGAAGGAGGTCCAGAAAGTGACCATAACTTTGTAAAGGCCTCAGGTAATAAGTGCACTAACACCCTGAGAACTGAACCAGATTGCCGGTCCTGAACTAGCCACTGAGTAGCACTGCCAAGACTTCTTGCTGATTTTTGACTTTAAAAACATTCATTGACTGAATTTTTTTGGAGCAGTTTTAAGTGGAAGAAAACTGAGTAGATAATACAGAGCTTCTTATTTCTCTCTTCTTCCTCACCCCACAATTTCTTTCTTATCAACATGTTGTATAGGTGTGATACATTCGTTTAATTGAGGAGCCAGAATGGGTATGTTATGTGTGACCAAAGTTCATACTTTACACTGAGGTGCACTTTTTGTGTTGTACATTCTATAGGTTTGGACAAAAATATAAATGGCTTCTTTCCATTGTTACAGTCGACAGACTCCATTTCACTGCCCTAAAATTTCCCTGTGCTCTAGTTCTTCATCTCTTCCTCCCACTCCTCCAACCATGGGTCTTTTTTTTTTTTTAATTTCTCCATAGTTTTACCTTTTCTAACATGTTACGTAGTTGGAATTGTGCATTATACATGGAATCTTTTCAGATTGATGTCTTTTATTTAGTAGGAGGAATTCAAGTATCCTCCATGTCTATTTGTGGCTTAATAGTTCATTTCTTTCAATGATTGAATGATATTCAATTGCCTGGTTATACCACAGTCAATCTATGCATTCACTCTCTGAAGTACAGACAGCTTGTTGCTTCCAAATTTGGTAATCATGAATAAATCTGCTCTTTAATTGTTCATGTGTGGATTTTTATATGGTTATTAAGTTTCAACTTGTTTGGGTAAATACCAAGGAGCATATATTTTGGATCATGTCGTGAAAGTAAGTTTAGTTTCATAAGAAACACCAAACTCCTCCAGACAATTGTACTGCTGTGGTATCCATTAGCAATTGAGGAGACTTCCTGCTGTTGTACATCGTCCCTAGTATTGGTGTCAGTGTTTGGTTCTAGTAATGGAGGTTATTTTTGTTTTCTTATTTTTCAAGTATGTTATTTTTTAAAGATAAATTGATTTCTTTAATTGTTATTAATTTTTGTGCAGTATTTGATTTCTTCCCTCAGGTATATTATTTTTAAAATACAAATTTTTCTATGATATATGAAAGTTTTATTAGTGTTGATATTTGGTGTGGATGTAACCTAGAGATCCTTTTCTAAGGGGAAGAGAACTAGCTAATATTGAGGAAGAAGCCCTGGAAAGGGAAGGCTGTGCCTTTGAGCATCAGCTTCCTCCACCTGGCCCTGTTGCTCCTGGTGCCAGGTTGGAACTGCTGAAGTTGACTCTTGTTCCTCAAGTTTTTGCCTGTTTCCTCTAGAGTCAGGGCTCACTCTATCAGAGCCCCAACACCCCAAGTTTAGTCCTGACATGCCCTATTTTACATTCCCTCCAATTCACACTGGAAGCCCAATTGTCTGAAATACTGGTGACATGTCAGGCTGCCCATTATAACAGGTCAGAGAAAGGATTGATTGCAACACAGAGAATTTTAATAAAAGAATTTTTTCTATGACTAAAGAATTGAAGTGGCAAAAGGGGGACTCTAAGGTGTCACCAAGGCTGCAACAGCAGCAAGCAGCGCCCCCCTCCTCAGACTGGGGGCTCAACAGGACAAAGCTGGAGCTGGAAGGAGAAGCTCTGGAGTCAAGAGAAGGGTAAGCACTGGTGGCTGGCAGCTCTGGGGTTACAGAGCTGTAGCTGGGGTGATCAAAAATGCAGATGGATTCATTTGCTTCTGAAGGAAAATGTGCAGCTGGTAGGTGAAGGTTCTGGGCCTTTCTCTTGTGGCCCCTCTTGCAGAGTACAACCAGGGAGCAGCTGGCTCACCTCAAGTGTGACTTGCAGAGGCACCCAAATAACTAGGAGGGATGACTCCCACCCTGCAGTGCCAGTCTGGGTCTTATAATACTTATCCTGCCATACTGAAATCAAGAGCTCCTAGATGCTGCTCCCTGTCACATAGGGCAATGATGTTTTTCTCAGCAGCTATTTTCTCTAATCTATAGATTGTCTCCAGACTGAACTGAAAAGAAACATCTAAACCAAGTACTTTTCTATCTCTCCTCCTACCTCAGGCTTCCTTCAGTCACCCCCGAAGGACTACTGCATCCTGGGAAGAGTGGACACAGCAAAGCCTTGAGCACAAAGCTCCTGGCCATCCTTTTAATCATCGCCCCTTTTGGTAGTGGAAGGAGGAGAGCCAGGACTCCCTTCTAAATTTCAGGGGAATGTTCTGCTGCTACTCAGCCTCTGCCATATAAACTGTACAGAAGAGAGAAAGCAACCAGATGCCAGGATGGAACTGACAGAAAGGATCCGAGTTCCCTTTATCATTATTTGCTCTGCATCTAATCAAGCTCGCCTCCATTCATATTTAACTCTCCATTCATCTGGAAAGGTAGACCCATCCCTTACTACCCCCGTTGTGCATTGCTCTACTCAATTGGCCACCAGTATTACGTCAATTGCTGGTCTAACACGCCCTCTGGTGACCAAGACCATTTCAGGCTATGCATATTCAACTATTTTGCTGCCTTAAAGACTGGAAAAAAAAAGAAAAAAAAAAAAGGTTTAAAGCCAAAATATAGGGGGAAAAAAACAAAACAGTAGAAATGACACCATTTTGAGGGATAAAAATAAGTTTCTATTAACAAAACATACCACAAATCTTATCACTCCATTCTCATTGCATTTTTTTCACTTATTTCTTCATTATTTTTATTAACACCTCAACTTCCAGCTCCATTCTGTAATATTTGCTACCATAAACAATTTTAGTTGCTGAGTTGTTGTTAATGGACACGTGACTTCTAATCTGATATAATTTGACAAATGTTCTTTATTGTTCAATAGATCCTACTTAGCTCCCCATCCCCAGAATATTTTATAGATAATTTAACAGATTATCTCTCATGACTTTAAATAAAGAGAATAGTCAAATGCTATATCATCAGGTTATAACATGGTAAAGTATTTTTTTGGATATCTCTGAGTAATTCCCCCCAGGGGGCATTTCTCTTCTCTGCTAACTCTTCTCTGAGTATATCAGTTGTCTGAAATGGAAGCATTTTCCCAACTCAGTTTCTATTTCCAGAAGTTGGAAGCTCAAAATGTCCAAATGGCTTTCACCCACCCGTGAACTGGAATCATTCATCACCTCCATGGATCATTGTTGTCTCAGCTGTCCCAGAGGACAGTGGTTACCTCAGGGAGGACACAGCTCCTTGAGAGAAAGAATATTTTGGTTTGTAGTCACCATTCTGTTCTTACTGCTTGAGATCTGAAACCAACTTGCCTTGTTAAACAGCATTGAGAACAGGAAAAAAAAAATAACTCAACTGCATGCTTCAGGTAGCAGAAATTTCTGTTCTGGAAAATAAGACTCTGAATCAACTAAATAGCTGATTTATCAGAACTGATACTCATTCATCAAGGTTCATTCCCTGCCCTTCTTACTGTGTCCACCACCCAATGGCTGAGAAGATAAAAATCTGCTCAATCCCTATGACCCTACTACTCCCCACCTTGCAAGACATGCCTTAAAAATCCCTTAGGCCCCA
Source organism: Talpa occidentalis (assembly GCF_014898055.3). NCBI lineage: Eukaryota > Metazoa > Chordata > Mammalia > Eulipotyphla > Talpidae > Talpa > Talpa occidentalis. The sequence goes on along the minus strand of NW_023601024.1, from coordinate 9,909 downwards.
AGATGCTAAGGTCTGCATCATGAAACAAAGATTTATTACCCAAGCTACTTGCATTTCCAGGTTGCAATGTAAGCTCTCACTAGGTAATGTGGAATTACCTGATCAACACTGATGAGGGAATCTCCCAATAGACCATGCATCCTCTAAAGGAAGGTGTTCCTGCCTGAAAAAATTCCTTCTTCCCTATCTCTTCCCCTTCGGTCAATAAAATTCTTCCACCACTTATACAGCTCTTCTGAGTGCCTTTCTGCTTGTCAACACTTATGCTGCTCAATTCATAAGTGTTTAATAAAGCCATTGACCTTTAAGTTTATTCAGATGTATTTTGATTTTTGAACACTGAGTCTTCCTTCTGAGACACTAATGTCAGCTGCCATGCTCCCTGACTGCAGTGGGTATAATAAATATAGCCTTTCTAGATTTAAAGGTTTTCTTCAGGGTATTTCTGTGCACTCAACAGTGACCGTACCTAACATGTAGTAAACCCTGGGAAGCGCTGTTACCCTTCCTTTCTAGGTATTTATTACAAAATGGGTGTCCATTACTTAACAGATCATGAGACAGACCTTATTGCAGATACTAATCTATGACTTCCAACTCTGTGAGTCTGGGAAATTTACCTAGCCTCTCCAAGATTTAGTCCTTCTCTGTAAAGTGGGCACCAATAATTGTTCCCACCTTACAAATTCCCGGGAGGATTAAAGAAGCAAATCACAGAAGACATTCTCAGTTTCAGTTGTTTTCCTCAAAACTAATTTTCTACATTGACTTGTATCTAACCCACTGGGTGATAAAGGGAATTCAGCCATCTTAGTAAGAAATTTTACTGTGAAGAGACATTCAAAGACCCGAATCCAATTCCAGGTTAATTTATAGCCATCCTGGGACAAAGAGACACTGAACCTTCGCATAGTCTATTGACCAAACAGACAGATATGAATAGATCCAAAAATGTGGAAATACCCCGAGATTTAAAAGAAAGAGGGTACTATGAATCTGAATTTATCCAGGAATATGAAACCTACAGGGTGAACTTACCAACCTGGTTGCTGAGTAATTGTATTTGATTTTCCTACAAAATGGTTGTGTGTAAAGCCTTCCTGAGGGTAAAACATCTATGCCAGGAGAGCACCGGACCTCTGGCTTTACTCTTTTAAAAAGATCATGTGGCCCCTCAGAGATGCCGTGTTGTCCACACAGGTTTTCTATTTAGATTCTGGTCAACTGGTCAGCAAGTCCTGATCCCCAGTGTTCTTGGTTTAAAGCTATGGAGCTTAAGTTCATGTAAATTTTTAGAATTGATGATCAAATGTGAAGTTAGAGAATTCAAACAAAATAGCATAAACTCTGGGGATTCATTCAAGGTCCCACAATTTCATGGGACCAACATCTCCCAGATTTCTCTCCTACAAACTTAGAAGTCAAGTCTAAAAATAAGGCTTTGCCACTCAAACCTACTCAAAGTCTTCCAACCAGGAGGTAGTTAGCCCTGCCAGTCATTGTCTAGAGGTTTCCCAGAAGTTTGTTAAAGAACTGAAAAAGTTCTTTGTATGTATATATAATACATGCATATACATATACATACACACATGCACACATATACATATATGTACACATGTATATACACATATATGCATGTATAAATGTACATATAAATGAAGAAGAGATGGGAAGAAGGATAGAAGGAAAGCAGGAAGGAAGGGAGAGAGGGAGGGAAAAAGGAAGGGAGGTAAGGGAAAAGGGAGAGGAAGAGGGGCGGAGAATGAAGGAAGGTGGGGATTTGTGAGAGACTGTCTTAGAGTCCCTTAATAGGGAATCTGATCTTTCCAGGTAATGGCACTTGGTAATCACAGAAATAAAGGATTCTTCTGTGATAGAAGCTCTGCTAAAAACATTTTCACTAGTAGAGGCAAAATATCCCCCCAAAGCACCTTTCCAATAGATCCATTCAGTGAATCCAGCATTGAGAATTTCAGATTCCCGTGAAACCCAAAAGCAATTATCTTGGATTAGCAGGAGATCAGAAATGGTTTACCTCAAGCATTGTTTTCTAAATCCAGAGGGGCTTGGGGAAATTATTATCTGGTATAATTCTAAAAGCCCTGAAACTGGTAACATTTGCTGAAACTGGGGAGGAGAAATACAAGACCATGACAGAACATACGCACTTTTAATAGCAGGATGTAGTTTCAATGGAGTTTGCTGTATTTGTTTTTATTTCAGAGAAATGCACGTGGACCCCAATGAGGGACCCCACCTTAGCTCCTGGGTGACTTCTCAGAACCAGGTGCATCAGGAAAAGGTTTTTACAAACTTAGGTACTGAATGATTGATGGCTCAAATAGCTCAGATATATCTGTTTACATCATGGGGTTATGCTTCATATATTCCAGAAAGACTGTGCTGTTGAAAGGAGGGCAAACTGACATTTAAAGTAAACTAAAAGGCAGTCAAGTCGTGCTGGTATTATGAAAGTTGGTCATTGAATTTTGAGTCATTAATTCCATCAAATATTAGCCCATGTATGTTTTAGGGATAAAATGAGATATACAAGTTAAAGGGCATAAAAAATGATAAAGATCTGTTAAACAATAACATTATACATTACAAAATGTTTCCTTGGTCATGAAGAGGTCAGTGACATGAATAGCTTTATTATCAAAAGGATATCACTTGCATGTTACTTCGAGTGAAATTAGGGCAGACAGAATGTTTTCTTCTGATCTCTAGTCCTAGTGTGAAATGCCCTGTGCTGGTGAAAGAGGTAGTGAGGTGGTACCCCAAATATCCAATTCTGTCCTATTTCTCAAAGCCAAGCAGTCATCAGCCCTCTAGTCCTCGTCTGCATGGGGACAACCCCCGATTGCCTTCTCGTGCCAGAAAAATATCACCCAAGGTTCCATGTTCTCTCAATAACAAAGTTGCCAGATCATTTATTATCATAGTTGCAAAATTTGCAAATTTGGACAGACAATGCATGCGCATGTTATAATTGGTTCATTGGCAATTAACATGCTATTGGTTTTATTGTTTGGTTTTAGCTTTTAAAGTGCATATGATACAGACGTTCTATGGAGCCCCAAGTGGACATGCTTGAGTCCATCCACTCTGCATGGTGCTTGGGCTAGAAGGGAAATGTTTGGCCTCTTGTCCTCACCTGAGGATTGCCTATATAACCAAGAAGAAATATGTGTCACACATGAAAAGGATTATATTGACATCATCTTAAAATTATGGAATATTATGGAATTATGGAATATTACCTGGTTTATAACTGGTAAGCTTGTTTTCTGACTTTGGCCAACAACATGTCCTATGGGGGTAGCCTACTCCTTGACCAGACCCTTCCCTGTAGCCCAGAGTTCTCTACTGGTGAAAGCATTATCACATTTTCATTTTAGAAGTTTGCTCTATGTCAGGACTGGCAAAGTTTCACTAAAGAACATGAGAGTAAATATTTTAGGCTTCTAAGCCCAGAGGGAAATTCAAGAATATTAGCTAGGCATTTATATGGCCATTTAAAGTGTAACCATTTAAAAATATAAAAAACACTGTTAGCTTCCAAGTCATAAGAAAGCAGATGACTAGTGGGTTTCACCATTCATCATAGTTTTCCATCTCTGTCCTTCATTATGATTTATTTTGGAGATAATGTATAAAGTTTCATCAGTTAATATTATTGCAAGCATCACAGTTTTGTTTGTTTTGTTTTGTTTTTTTCAAAATAATCCATCCTAAGTCTGGGCAAAGATGGAGGGTGTTCTTTAGCTTATAATGAGGATGCTTGGCCTCCTAGACCACAGGAATTAGGTCCCATTTCCATTTCCTGAGTACTTGGCTCACTAGTGTTTCAACATCCAAGACTCCATGTCTGAAAATACCTTCCAAGTGGTGAAAAAAGGCTCCCCTGAGTTGACGAGGGACAGATGTTAGTCCTGACGGCAAGCAGAAGTAGAATAAGGGTTGGTTGTCAGCTCTGCATGGCATGGTCTGGGAAAGGAAGTGTATCAGGTGTACCTGGCCCAGATAACCATTACTACTAATTCTCATGTTAGTTCATTGCATTCATATTGATTGGAACTCTATTATGTTTGTTCTGTCCTAATTGCTAGGAGTATAGCCACTAACAGACAGAGGGAGTTCTGGATACAATGGAGCCTACATTAAGTAAGACAAGGCAAATAATACACAAATAGACCATATAAAATCAAGATAACTTCAAATGGTGATGTGAGTACATTGGGAGCCTATGAAACAGGGTCATGTGTGGAAGGCTAATGTTAGGAGGAATTGATCTGGAGAAAGCCCAGGATGATTGAATTGTCAAGCAAATGCAAAGGCAATGGGCAGGAACTGACAATAATATAGGAGTTTGCTGTCAAAGCAGGTCATTTATGGACATCAAAAGAAGTAGACTGAGAAATGCTGACTGGAGAGCTTTGTTTTCTAAATCCTGAGAAATGGTATGAACAAAACCAGAGGATCTGGAAATACTTGGGGAGTAACTAATAGAGCAGTTGGGTAGTTCCAAAAGTTTGTGAAATGTGTTAATATGAAGTAAAGACCGATTATTGAGGCTCATAGGAGAGCAGTGGACATTAGGCCAAGAGTTTGGATTTTGTCCTATAGGTTATGGTGCCCAGCAAAAGGTGACTTAGGCAGAGAGATTGGGAAGATTTGCCTTGCCACACTCTTTAGGGATGGTTGGAAGGGAAAGAAATGGAAGCTTACTTTTTCTATTTGCTCTTCCAAAATACAATCAAATGTTCGTATTTGGGAAAGCAAAGCATCAAAAATTCCAGTAGCATTTTGGGTGCCTCACATGATGTGGGTGAGACAAGATTTAACATTGTGGGTGCCAACCTCTGTGGCCAACTCTGACAACCAAGACCTTGGTTCCAGCACGTGGTCTAAGAAGTATGATGGACAGAACATCCACACAGAAGCCTGGGTGTCCCCAGATGTCAACAACAACAGAGAGAAGAGCACAGAAGGAGCCTGATATGAGGTGTTTAGTGACTGTTACACTAGCTTCCTTTGGCACTCCTTCAGCAGATTCAGATGTTTTTGAAAACATTCAAAATGTTTTCATGTGTGTCTGATTAATGTGTCTAACTTTAAATTCAATGGTACAAAGACACACCTCACACACAACACTTCTACCGCCCCTCTAGAGTCTGAGAGTCAGTGTAGTATCTCTAACTTTAGTGAGGAACACACAGGGCAAGTATCTATGCATTCATTTTTCAAAACAGCTATATTGAGGTATAGTTCACATGCAACAAAATGTTATATTTGTTTGCTATTTTTTAATTGAGGTAACATTGAATCATAAAATTGTATCATAAACACTGTTTTGAAACACACCTACAGCAAGGTACCCACAATCCTCACCTCTACCCATTGGACCCCATCCTCCTTTGCTGTCCACCACCCCACCCCACCTGAGTCCCAATGATAGTCCCAATTCTATAGAAAACTTCCTAGAGTTGTTTGGCTAGTTTTGTCTGTTCCTTGGTTTTGTTTTTCTCTAGTCAACATATGTTAAAGTGAATAGCTTTGATAAACGTATCGTTGGTGTTAGGCTGATGGAGTCATTGAACACTTCTGACACCTCAAATGGATAATATGTTTCACCTTGGTGAGCATCCCTACATGGGAAATGATATGCCAGCCTGCATTTGTCGGGCGTGGTCAGATGTCTAGCACTGTTCTGGTTGCGGAAATTCACGAAGGTTAATTCACTTCTCCATTCTCTTGGGTCATGGCTGAGGCAAAGGTCAGACAGGCAAATTAAAATGAATCCTGACCTATCAAAATTTTGCTGATGTTTCAAGCTCAGTCTAAGTCACTCACTAATCAAGTGATCCTTATTTTCATCTTTTCCCTACATTTCTTGAATCATTTGCTGAACGTGTTTTATTTTTTTTTTTTTATTTTTTTTTTAAAGGTTAATAAAAGGTTTATTTACAAGGGAAGGGAAATGAGGAAATGTACAGCTCTGGGAGAAAGTGGGAGACAAAGTTTAAATGAGTCTTACCCAATCCACCGATCAGGAATCCCAAAATGGCGCTCTCAGAGTTGGCCACCAGCCAGGAGCGGTGAAGCCAGGAGGTGAGAGATCGCGAGCCAGCCAGAGCCCAAGGCCCACGTGTTTGGTTTTTTTTTTTTTTTTTTTTTAGTAGGAAATTGTCAATTTTTGTAAGGTACAGAACCAGAAGCAAGAACTAGCTCTCTTAAAAACATATTATCACTTATGGAGTATTAGGCTTATAATGTATTGCAAAGAACAAAGCAAAGATATATTCATTAGGCAAAACCAAACTGCAGGGAAGTATTTGAAGACAGATGTTATTTTTTTTTTTTTGAACGTGTCTTTAAATCATATCTAGTCCAGTTGGACACCAACAAAACCTAGTGATCTAAATTCTTTATAGCCTACAGATTTAAAAAATATTGTTTAACTAGTTTACCTATCCCACTCCCCCATTCAGTTTCTTTTTCTTTTTTAAGTAACATTAGTTTATAAACTTATGTAGGTTTCAAATATATACTCATATAGAACATATAAATTATAAATAATATATCAGATATGTCAATAGAACAGGTACAATATTCTGTATATACTAGACTATTCTCATCACCAAAACTCTAGTATCCATCACTCACCATGAAATTAACACTTTTTCCACATTACCCAAATCTCTTCTGGTAACCACTAGTTTATTCTTATAGCCTAAGAGTTTTGCTTTTTTGTTTGTTTGTTGTTGTTTTGTTTTGTTTTGTTTCATCATTAACTTGCTCCTTATCTTTAGCACATGAGTGAAATAGACATTTAATGAACTTGTGAATATTCCAAGATGTTACTACAATTCAAAAATAAAAATGCAGGGCCTCCCTGGTGGCACAGGTGGTTGAGTACAGCACCGTGAATCTGTCTGCAGACTCTGCAGTGCCAGTTCAATCCCACTGGAGGCAGAGATGCCCACATGGCACGGAAGACCTCTCCTGTCTTGCTAGCTGTTCCCCTCAAAGTGTGTTTCTGTCAGTCTGCCTGTTGATCCTCACTCTGTCTCTGGTGAATCCTCTCACCCTCCGCGCATCTGGCCTGTACCCCAGTTCTTGTATAAATAAATGAATCTTAAAAAAATAACAATGCAGTTACTTACTATATTGCCTATATTATCAATATAACCACAATTACCTGATACCTGTATATACCAATGTGGGCTAATCTAGAGATAATATAACATAGAATATGATCTAAAAATTCAGGAATGAAGTGGAACAATCACACCACAACACACACAAAAGATGCAGAAAGAGAATATCCTCAGTGTAACTGGGCTTGACTTAGTCTCCATTTTCAATAAGGAGCACATACATTAGACAATAGGTTCTGGATTCACACATAAAGAGAAATAGGCTGCTGAAGGATTGGGTAGAATAGGATTTCTCTATCATAATATAGAAATGTCTTACCACAAGAAAGAATATACTAAAAGCTTTAAGGTCTCCTGACCTGAGTTGAGAGATTTTCACAGAAATTTTCAAGCTGTTGATAAGAAAAATTTTTCCCTATTTACCTGGATCTTTCTCTAAAAGGAGACTTACAAACCACCTCAAGAGATCTTATGGCAGTTCCAACCCAGAATAGAATCTCAGGACTGATTGTGGTGGCTGATGACTGTCACTCAGGCAACAGACCCTGTTCACCTGAATGTTCCTATGGACAAGTAGCTCACACTAAGCATGCTATCAGGTCATATGCATGTGACCTCTTTATTGCCTTGGGGAGATTCCCCCCCCCCGATGTTGGGTGGTGAGGCTGTGGTCAGCATGCCATTTGGCTGAAGGGCAAGGTGATGTTTAGAACTCTTCTCTGAGCTCTGCTGGGTGCACCTGACCATGGAGTTTATGAAACGTATGTAACACTCAATCAAAAATGCTCTGATCAGTTCGTAGGGTGAGTATATGCCCCCATACTATGACAAAAATGAAAGTATACATTTATCAGCACTTACATGTCAGGCATTTGCACTTAAAGTAACTTATTTATTTATTTTAATCTTTTAAATGCATTTATTATTTATATTTTACATTATTGTTCATTTTTGTACAAATTTGCTTTCTCCTCTCGGTGTAGTCCCAATAATTCCCACCACCGTGTCACCTGAACACCATCACCATAGTCCCTTGTGTTCTTCCCTCCCCTGTTTTGATACCTCTCCTCTCCCTCCTCTGCAGAATGTCTTTGATTTATAATTTCCTGGTAATTTTGTTTTTTAATTTATTATAATTTTTCCTGATCCCTTATTTGGTTCCTTACATTCCTCCTATAAGTGAAACCATCCAATATATATACAGTTTTCTTTTTGGCTTATTTCACTAAGCATAATCCCTTTCAGCTCTATCCTTGTTGCTGCAAAAGGCATGAGTTTACTTTTTTGATTGCTGAATAGTATTCCATTGCATATATATACCACATCTTTTGATCAGTCATCTGTTTTTGGGCATTTGGGTTATTTCCATAGCTTACCTATTACTTACAGTAACTTTTTATGCACCATTCATTCTTCTCTTCACCATTGGTTTATTAACCAATATTTATTGAGAAACTATAATTCAGAGGCATTGAGCAATGAATAATAAAGGCAAGAAATCCATCCCCCAGAAATTATTTATTTATTATTTATTTTTTTTTATTTATTTTATTTATTACAAGTCTCTGCTAAGAGTTTCAAGAAAAGCACGAGGTAATGGGAGAAGTGGCCCAGTTGAGGTCAGGGATGCTTCCTGAAAGAGGGGTTTGCTCTAACTGAAGAAAGAGTAAGGCTCACTGGGTGGAAGGCCAGTAGACGGAACACAGCCATGATCTGGGCTTATGGGATCTGATGGGGGAGAGGTTAAAGCCTCTGGCTGAGCTTCTCAAATGTTTCTGTACAAAGCTGTCTTGAATTCGATCAAAATATAAGCTCTGAATAAGGTTTAGAGTGGGACTGAGAATATACATTTCCAAAGAGCCCCCAGGTTGGGAGACCACATTGACAGTGAGGGACCCACAATAGCTTATGCAGTTTGGGGAGTAAGAAGACTGGAACTTGAGGCAATTACTTCTTGATTCCAAGATCATGGAATGAAAGGCAGGGTTTGATGCTGGGGGGAGGAAATTATTGTATGTCTGTGACAGGATTTCTCCAAAATATATCGCGAGATTGATCTAAATTCCAACTGTAGAATGATGGCATGATTAATCACTCTATCTTACTGCCCAAAATCCATAGGGTTCTTGGAAGCAACTTTCACAATGAAATTTAACCTGATATTTAAATAAGTAGTGATAACAAAGATTTGCTCCTAAGGAACCCATATTTCCATGACTAGGTTGTCCACTGAGTGGCATTCTTAGGATATCTAGAGGTAGAAGGTAATTAATCTACACTATGAATCTCTACAATAATCTGTCATCAGTTCCTGCTTTCACAGTTAAGCCCACCCCAGACTTCATTTCTTTTTCTGTAGAATAATGAATTGGTTTAAGGTTGTAGTCTCTGTCTTGTTTGTTTGTAAAAGGTCACTAGACCACTCCAATATTTCTGAACTGAGCCAAGTTTTTTGTTCTTTCATTCTACTCTATCCTAGATGTTGTGCAATGCAGCACTATTTTTGCAACTTTATGAAGATGGACAAGTGTGGTTATGAGGGTTAACATATTTGGTTTCTTAGTCAGTTCTTAGCCTCTGATGAATCTAAAATTTTCTCTCAATCATTTGGGCACTCACCTTTCCAAGACAGGTTTGAAAAATTTAGTTATGGATGATTGGATTTGGAGAAAACTGATTATGTGTAGGCTACTTGAATCTATGTTGGTGGATATTCAAAAGTATCCAACCAAGGTTTTGTCCTCTT
>NW_023601023.1:0-23979 GCF_014898055.3 Talpa occidentalis | reverse complement strand
AAACACACTGCTGAAGGGAGCAGCGAGTGAGACAGGAGAGGTCTGTTGCTCCATGTGGGTCACCTCCCTGGCCAGGGATCGAACTAGTGCTGCAGTGACTACAGATAGATTGATAGTGCTGAGTCTTAACCCTTGCACTACCAGGGAGGCCCCCAACCTTTCTCTTTTCCCTCTGTCTTACCCAAGGACCAGAGCTTCATCATGGTTTGTACTGTATAAATTCTTTTATTAAGAGAAATGGAACAGAAGACAGAATTTGGTTGTCCAGTAGGGTATATGAATCTTATGAATGTAATATGGCATTTTGTCATTGCATATGGACCAGATGGTAGCTAAATGAAGCTTTCATGCAAAACTTGGGAAATTCTTCTGAATGTTCCCTTAACCGTCCCATCTCATAAGATTGATTCTGAACTATTTTCTAGTTCATAGAAAACCACCAACTTCTAAGAAAACTGCCAACTAGTCATGCTAATAAATTCCCAGAACTGAAAACAAATTAAATTAATTATTATATATATTATAAGTCTCTCATAGCATGAGTTATAATTTTATAAGAAATTAATTTGATTTGCATTTTCCTGATGGTAAGTGGTTACAAGCATTTTTCCTCTGCCTATTGGCCATCTGTGTATCTTCTTTGGAGAAGTGATGATTTAGCTTTTCTGCCCATTTTTTGATCATTTTATTCTTGTTGAATTGCATGAGTTCTTTATATATATTAATTTATCAGTCTTTTGTCAGATGGATTATGTGCAAATCTTTTCCCCATTCATGAGCTATCATCTCATACCAGCGAGAATGGCCCACATCAAAAAGAGCAGAGAGAACAAATATTGTGAGGATGTGGCAAAAGGAATCCTCCTACACTGTTGGTGGGACCCCTCTGGAAATCAGTTTGAAGATTCTCAAAATACTAAAAAATAGATCTACCATGTGACCCAGTAATTCCACTCGTAGGTATCGATTTAAGAATATAAAAACATATATAAATATAAAACATATATAAAAATATAAGAAGGGGTGTATGTACTCCATGCTCATTGTAACCCTATTTATAATAGCTAAGTTACAGAAACAGCCTAAATGCCCAAGGACAGAGGCAGTAGATCAGAAAACTGGTACACACACACACACACACAGAGGAATACTAGTAGTTATAAAATCCCTCTGCCAATTAGAACAACATGGATGGAACTGGAGAGGATAAAAAGTACTAAGTAAGTCAAAAGTAGAAAGATGGATAACAGATAGTCTCAATTATATGTGAAATATAGAGAAGCATAACAAAAGGTCAGTCAAAACCAAAACAATAATATGCTCTTAACATCTCACAGCAAAACTGAGCCAACCAGAATGGGAGTGTGGCCAGGTATAAGTACGGGAAGGAAGGGGTCCATTGGAATATGGTGGAGGATTGTTGGGGTGCCATCAGGCAGGGTGTGACAGTAAACATTTGTAGATGTTTCAACCTATAACCTCCAGAGCAAACACAAAGATGTAAACTTACTCTACCACAATAAACATAATTTGTGAAAAAAATAAATAAAAATAAATTGCTTAAAACAAAAATAAAAAGAAATTGACAATATATCCATAAGGAGAAAAATGCCTGCAAAAAAATCTTAAATTTAAAAAATTTTGTCAGAAAACAAGTAATTATATTACTTTTGTTTGGAACTGAAATTTTAAGTGTTAAAGAAAGGGGAGGAAAACTATAAAATCAAAATATTTGATTAGGAGCTATATTAGGACTGAAGTAGAAATATCAACAAAAATCCATGCTTTAAAAAAAAAAGTGTATGTTTTTCCATTCTGTCAGCTGAAATGAGTTAGGAAAAGGTTCTAAGAAAATAAAACTAAAGGGTAAACTCCACAATTAGAATTTCTAATGCCATCTTTCCATGGTACCCTGGAGAAATGGTTGATTTCATGTCTGGGGAGGGGATAGGTTGTAAGCTTGGGCAACTTGGTGTATCAGTAGACAAGAAATATATCATTTTAATAGGCTTTGTCAAAAGAAGACAAGTGTTATAACTTCAGTGCTGTTTCAATTTGAGCAATAAAGGACAGCTACTGCAGTTGTTTAAATGATTTCATGTGATTTAAAGATGGTGAACTGAATAGCCTATATTACTTTTTGAATAATTTATTCAAATATGCTGTTATTTTGACTCATTTATTTTATCAGTGAAAAACACAGATTAGTAAATATTAAATATACAATTAAAAAGAACTATCTAGCGGAAAAGAGGATGTCAGCACGATGATCCCATGATCAGTCCAACTTAAGTTGGACTGAGTGATTCAAGATTGCTAAATTTCAATCAGTGACAATTTCAAATTTTCATGAGCACTTGATGGTCTTAAGAATATGAAAAGAAATGGAAGATATCATTAAGGTCAAAAGTATTTAAAATCAACTTGAAAGTCATTTGTCTTACAATTTTTTTCATGTTAAAAGGTAGAGGAGTTACAGAAGTAAAAATATTCTTATAACTCTTAAAGAGTCAAAATCCAAGGGATCAGCTAAGAGATCAACCAACCTATACCAATGGACAGAATCGATGAGTCTGTTGTAGTGAGTAGATCCACCCAGAGTCAAAATCTATGCAATACACATTGTTAATCTCTTGCTGTCAAGTGGGAACTTGTGCATACTATGGATTTGTAACACTTGTAACATGCAATAAAATTTGGCCTATTACTGCAATGGCCTGTATCACTAACTTAAAATGTATAATTCAGCAATTTGGTTAGTAAATTTTAATGAAGATGTTATCTATTTTTCAAAACACTATAAAAATTGAGGTTCATTATATTATTTCAAAGTAGTTAATACTCAAGCCAATAGGTTAGTGAGAACTTAAATGTACACATTAAAATGACCATGTACTTTTAGCAGGGGTACAAATCTCGAAATGGTTGCTATTATACACACTCTCCTATCTCTAGAATTTTCTCAGGTACAGGTTGGCTGAACTTGTGTTTCAGATTTTGGATATTGCTTTCAATTTTGCTTTAAGAAAAATCAGCTCTGGAAATGAGAGCTTTTGAGATAACTGGCTATTCTTCCCATCTTAAGTACAAAATTGGAAACAAGTAAGGAAGTTAAGGTCTGGACACTGCCTGTATCTTTGTTCATGTGCTCTAGCCTCATATTTTATCAAATTCCAGCTTTTGATTGCTATACTGAACTATAAATGTGGTTTTAAAAAATGGCTTATCACATATATGTATGCAATTTAAACAAAAGTACAAATTTTAACTTATTATTTAAGTTTTAATGATATTCATTTTAATGATATTTATTTTTATGAATTTAAATGATTCTTGCAATTTTCAATTTTTACCTGATAGAGTTACTGATTAGTTGATATGCTAATCAAAACATACTTGTTGAGTATTTCCCATGTCCAGTGTTAAATCCTATGCAGATAAGAAGCAGGGCACTACTGATATTTATATTTTATAAGTGAAAAGCCCAAGGAACAAAGAGGTAAAATGACCTACCTAAAATACCCAGCTGGTAAGTATTAGTTTCAGGATTAGAATCCAGTCAGACTACTCCAGAGTCCAGGCACGTCATCATGTTTAACTTCCTGCTATGGTCCTACACGTGTCTTATGTTATGAGAGGTTGTATCACAATCACATGACTCATATTTCTTTATTTTCATTTGTATTATTCTACTGTTTTAAAAATGCAATCCTTCTGACCCTGAGATTTTGTGGCTTTGTTAGCCTAAAAAAAGCTAGTCTAACAAAAACATGGACCAATTTAATAATCTGTAGCTCCCTGAAAGACACAACCAAGTGTTGCAAGATTGGAAGAAACTAAACCCAATAGTGCATTGCCTTATTCCTTGCTAATTGAATGTAGAACCTAATACCTACGTAAGACATGACCTCACTTTGCTAAAACAAGAGGATTGAGATTTTCACACCTAGAAAGCAATTTTAAAACAAAAGAATATACTAGATGATAAATTTACTATTGGCCAAAGTTGCATTTATGAACAGAAATATAAATCTGAAATGAACTCATTCACTCCACATTTAATTATGACCAAGATGCAATAACTCATTATTAACCAAAGGGTTAATGATGCCAATGCAATTGATGACTCTTTAAGCTTTGTGTTAATGGAAAGCTTAATGATAATAGTAAAAATATGGAGATCACAAAAGTTTTCATAAAGGAATCATGTGTAAAACCACATGCTTCCACAAAGATGAAATATTAAACCAAATATTTAAGAGAAGTAGCAATGTTTGGTCCTGCCTTTATCAACAAATCAAAATACATCAGTTCATTCTGTGGGGTAAATATGTAGATGTCTGACTGACGTTGAGTAGAATTAAATATAAGCAACTTCTCCCAAGTTCTCCATACTCTCTCAAATTTTGGATTAGTTTAATTTCCAAAAAATAAGTCCACAAGAGTAAAAACAAAAAATTGCTTGTGCTGAAATTGTCATCCCACTCAAGATCAAATATTGATAGAATGTTTGCTATAAAGAGAGGCAATAAACACCCGACAAGGGATTACTGCCCCAAACATACAAAGAACTCATAAAATTCAGCAACATAAAACAATCCAATTAAAAAATTAGCAGAGAATCTGACACTTCTCCAGAGAACATATGCAGAAACAGATACATGAAAAGTTGTTCATCATCTCTTATTATCAGAGAAATGTAAATCAAAACAACAATAAGAAATCACCCACACCCATGAAAATGACTATCTTCCAAATAAGAAAGAAGTTCTGGAGAGGATATGCCAAGAAGGGAACCTTCATTCACTGTTGGTAGGAATGGAAATTGGTGCAGTCATTAAGGAAAACAGCATGGCGATTCCTCAACAATTAAAAATAGAAATTGCACAATATCTAGTTATCCCACTTCTAGGTATTTACCCCCAAAATTACAAAAGCAATAATTTGAAGTGATATATACACATACACGTTCACGCACATGCACACACACATTTATTGCAACACTATTTACAATGGCCAAAAACTAAAAACCACTTAACTGCCCACTGATTGATGAGTGGATAAAGATATGATACACACACATACTTACATATTGTGTAATATTATTCAGCTATTAAGAAAGGATGAAATCCTGCCATTTGCATCAAGGTACATAGACTTAGAGCAAATTTGGCTTAGTGAAATAAATCAAACAGAAAAAGACAAACACCACATGATTTCACCCATAGGTAGTGTATAGAGAAAATAGAAAAATAAACTAAACAAAAATGAGCCCTCGGACTATATGATCTGTTAGTTACTAGAAGGGAAGTGAGAAGAAGGGGTCTGTAAATTAGAGAAAAGGGGAACAATGGTGAAGGACAGATATGGCCTTTCAGAGATGAACCGAATGTAGTGTATACAACTGTTGATTATCAATGAGGAACACCTGAAACATGTTATCTACCAGGACACTTCAATAACAAATTAAAAATAATAAACAGTAATAAAAATATATATTGTCTTAAAATGTAGGGGAAAGTAACATAGATGGCTGTCAGATATTATTCATTAATACAGTTATATCTCCGGATGTTGTGATGGGTGTGTTGACACTTCTTAAAATTTGTAATTTGTTGTGATTTCTCATCGAAAAAAATTACTTTCATACTTAATGTTTAAATCTTCCTTAAAGAAGTTCCCCCCAACTTGTTATAAACTTTAAGCCCCACAAAACTTGCATTTACCTGGCCATGTTATGAAAGAAAAACAGGAGTAGCTTTATGTATATTGTACTAACATAGAAACAAGTCTCTGATATATTGCTAAGCATTAAATTCGAGTTTCAGAATAATAGCAGTAAGGCACTGAGGGAAAAAAAAAGTTTTTTTTTCAAGTTTGACTTTACAGCCTGTATTTTAGTAAAGCACGTGTACTTATTCATATCTTAAGTTCTAAAAAAAGTAAATGTGAAACTTTCGACCTAAATGTGTAGCAACACAACACGTCGACGAACCCAGCAGGCGATTTCCTTCCACATCTGAACATGCTAAAACACTGAGCTCATTTGAAACCTCCCCCCTAGGGACGCCCTGGTCACTTGGGGCGAGAGCAGGAACGCAGCGGGTCAGAAGTGGCCGCTTTGGGGGGCGCTGGGGGAGGAGATCTGGGCTTGCAGGGACCTTTTGTGACTTTTTCAAATGTCTTCCAAAAGATGATTCTAAATTGAAATGAAATGCTATGTGCGCAGAAAGGGCGAGGAAACACAGCGGGCGCACATTTCACGAAGGGCAGCAAGTCCTCCTTGGGGGTACGCTCTCGTTCACTTGCTTCCCGGCACCTCAGAAAGCACCGAGTCCGCCGCGGCCGACACCTCGGGGTTCGGAGGAGACACGCAGACTTCACGGGCGGCGAGGCCGCGGGGGCCGCGCGGGGCGGCCGGGAGGTCGGCCGCGCGCGCTCCTGGGCAGAGGAAGCCCCTCCCGGCCTCGGCGGGGGGAGGGCGTCGCGGGACGCAGGCGCTGCCCGGGATCCCCGCGGTCCCTGCAGCCCCGCTCACGCCCAGTCTGTCACCAGAAAGCCTTCGACTTTCAGTAAGGAGATGCCCTCTCGCAGGTCCCTCCATGTTAGAAAGCCAGTCCAAAAGCTACTGATTATGGTAACAGTTGTCACAGGGGTAGGACACACTTGTGAGAACTATGCTGTTATTTTCCTGACACTGAAGTATGTCTTAACAGTAATGCGCCAGTGGAAGAGCAGAAAATACAAAGTCTTTGCCCTAAGAATCAGAGAACCTTTGGGTACTGCAGATTGTGTGTGCACCTGCGCACGATCTTTTTACTTCCTCTGCTTGGTTTGATTTACAATTATAAGGTAGATAGTGCCTACTACCCGGTTATCAACACATTTGATGACATTTGATCAGAAACCCTCCGTAAGGTACAAGCCAATATGCTTTTATGTCCTTACCCTTAAATAAAATTTAAGTGCAGGGGAAAAAATACTCCAAGTTTAAATTGGTTTCTCTTATAATAAAATTAGTTACTTCGACCCTGGTTGGACACAAAACCAATGCCGTTAACAAATGTTTATTATCGCACAGGAGCACATGCATTGCTGTTCATGGATTTCAGGAGTTACTTATCAATTCCTGATCTAAGTGTTGCATTTGAAAGTGCTAATCCTCATGAGAATCTTGAGGTAGGCATATTTTCCTCATTTTGCAGATGAGGAAACTCAGGGACAGCAAGAAAGTCCATCCAGTGGCTGTTTAAAAATGGATATTCAATTGAATATTCTTGCCAGATTGGCCGATAACAGAGCTTGGGGTTTGTGAATGTACAATGTACCATATTTTCATTAATATCATAAAATATTATTAAAATAATAAAATCAGATTTTGAAAACTAAATTGCTTATGCTATTATCTTTAAAGGTTGCATGACAACATATCACATCATTTTGTATTATATGTAATACCAACATGGTAAGTAGGGTTCTCAGTGACTCTTATTTGGCTAACATTCACAGCACTCCACATACCATAAAATAATTTCAGAGCCAGGAATGCAACTATGTGATGTTTTCTGAATAAATTTTTCAATATAGTTTTAGAAAATATAATTCTATTACTTTCTTATTTTACTCTATTTACTGTCATCTCTTCTATTTGGGGTTCAGTACCACTGCCTACAATTGCATTTCTATTAAAATATCACAAGTTTAGATTTTTCATATTTTTGTTGTTAACCTAGACAGGATTTATTTACTCCAAAACAATAATATCCTAATTTCTTACATGGAAAGATTGAAGTTGAAACAGTTCAAATATTATATGCAATATCACATACTAAAGCTGGCAGGTAGAATAGTAGAGAAATCAATCCTATCTATGGCTCCACACTGCAAATTGCTTATTTCAATAACTTGTGTTTATTAATGTATCTTCTCAGAATTAATAAACTTTAGAAGTATACACCTATCAATACCTATGAGCTCTAAGTTCACTAAATCAGAATGGAACGTCACTATTTGATTTTTTAAATGTAGATCCTAATGACCAGGGTAATAGTTAGTGTTAGTCTTTTTTTCAAAGATATGGTATGAAAATTTTTTATAACAAATATTAGAAAGGAAGAAATTGTCATTGGATGGCAAGATCCTGAATTTTAGTCTCTGGTTTCCCACATCATGTATAGCACTTAGCAGGTGTGTGCCCTTTTTTTTTTCAATTTTTTCCTCTTCTAGGTTATTATTTGAAGTTCAGATCATGGATCTAAATAACTTTCGTTCTCTTTTTCCTCCCCTAATTCTGCTTCAAAACTTCTGTAACTCATTTGCCACAAAGCCTAGGATCTCTCTCCCAAGTAAGCTTACTGGGTGGGCTGAACTGCCATGGAACGGAAGGGTTGTTAGGAAGTTGATATGTTGCTAAAAAGTCTTGCTAATTTGCTATACAAACGGAATAGAGTGTCAGAGAATTTTCCTTTCCCCTAATGAATTTAGGAGGTATGTATTTTGACCTGTATCATTGATTCTATTTGGATCAATTACTTTAAGGTTACAATTTTTTATCCTTATATGAATATTGCACCTAATTATCCCCATAATCAGTTAAACAAATGTCAGCTGTTCACATTTCAGCTCTTTCTGCCAATAACTGCTGGAAGTGATTTAATGCAGCTGGAGAACAACACTGACAATCATTATGGCCTGAGAAGTGTGAAATAATTTCATTGTACTGTTGTGGTCTCTTATAGTCTAAGGACTGATAATGTTGAGTGGATGAGACTTGGAAAAAAAACAAACTTTTTTTTTATAATTAAAGAAATGATGTAAAAGAGGGGTGAGCTTGTGGGCAAATCAGGACTGCTTATCTGGTGAACTCTTCCTTAGAGCTTGTTTTCATAAGAATTCACTTTAAGTGTTGAATGGAAATGCTTTCATCTGAAAGGGATTGTTGTACTTCATTTAGATTTCCCCATCTGATAAAAACGCTGCTAAGTAACAGATGTGGCTCATTTGGGGGAAATGAGGAAGAGGAGAAAAACGTTGGGGTGAGCAAAGGACTAGTCAGCCATGCTTCCAAACTCATGGGGGGATTGCATATTCTTTTCACTTACCTGGGCCACTTTGGGTTCACTTTAGAGGAAGGATGCCTTCCCCTCTTCAGCTGCGCTCTTACCTCCCTGGTGAGTTTTCTCCCTCAGTGGACTCACGACCCTGCAGCAGCCCTTCTGAGCTCCCAGGGAAGCTGTGCCTGGGGGCCACTCCATCCAGGGCCCCACGGCTACCCCGCCGGCTGGCCTGGTGCTCCATTGATTGGGAACAGGTGTGCGTCCTGCACAGGCTGGGCGCTGGGGGGTTTGGCTCAGTGTACAAGGCAACTTACCACGGGGTTCCGGTGGCCATAAAGCAAGTGAGCAAGTGCACCAAGAACCGACTGGCATCCCAAAGGAGTTTCTGGGCTGAGCTCAACGTAGCCAGGCTCTGCCATGACAACATCGTGAGGGTGGTGGCAGCCAGCACTCGCACGCCTGCCGGCTTTAACAGTCTGGGCACTATAATTATGGAGTTTGGTGGCAATGTCACTTTACACCAGGTCATATACGGTGCAACTGACTGGTCCGAGGAGGTGGGGGAGCCCCATGGCTGTGCCAAAGACCAATTAAATTTGAAGACATGTCTGAAGTATTCCCTGGATGTAGTGAATGGTCTGCTTTTCCTTCACTCACAAAACATCGTGCATTTGGATCTGAAGCCGGCTAACATTTTGATCAGTGAACAGGATGTCTGCAAAATTGGTGACTTTGGTTGTTCTGAAAAACTGGAAGATGTGCTATGTTTGAAGACTCCTTACCACCTAGGCGGCACATATACCCACCGAGCCCCAGAGCTCCTAAAAGGAGAGACCATCACGCCCAAAGCTGACATTTATTCTTTTGCTATCACTCTGTGGCAAATGACCACCAAAGAGGTGCCTTACTCAGGGGAGCGTGAGTATGTCCTCTATGCAGTGGTGGCCTGTAATCTTCGTCCCTCTCTTTCCGGGGCTGTCTTCACCAACTCAGTGCCTGGAAAAAGACTTGAGAAGATCATTGGCAGCTGCTGGAGGGCCAGTGCTTTGCAACGGCCGACTGCAGAACTTCTGTTGATTGACCTCAACTCATTAAAAGCTGACTTTTATTGACTCTGAACCTGTATCAAGATAAGTTTTTCCCTTCTATTCCTTTATAAAGAAATGTCAAAAAATGTGTAGGACAAAGTTTTAGAAAATAAACTTATTGAATATCCCTGATTCTACTGCTTTTCATTTTTTTTAGATTTATTTATTTGTTTTTTAAAATATTTTATATAATTCTTACATCATTTTTCATCTTTGCACAATGTATGCATTTTCATTATGGTTATATTCTCCATACAAGATTTATTTATGCATACAAGAGCTGGGGTGCAGACCGGAGGTGGTGGTGGGGGGCAGGTGTGAGAGGATTCACCAGAGACAGAGTGGGGAGTGGAACAGGAACAGGTGGGTCTACTGAAATACACTGCTAAGGGGAGCATCTGGCGAGACAGGAGAGGTCTGCTGCGCCATATGGGTCATCTGCCTGGCCTGGAATCCAACTTGTGCTGCAGTGACTGAGGATAACTTCATGGTGCTGAAATTTAACCCCTTGTGCCACCGGGGAGGTCCCTAAACTGCTTTTTCTTAAGGCAAAGAGCAGAGCGACCATTATAGAAACTGTCCTAGCACTGTTGGTAAGTAACCTTATTCCACTGTGAAGTTACATGCTTTGCTTTCACAGCTAATGTACTTGCTTTAACAGCTACATAATATTGCATTTACTCATGTTTATTACAGGTTTCTCTCACTATCCAGAAGTAAAACAGCCCTTTTTATATGATTTGTTAGGTTATGGTTTGGGTCAGGGAATGAAAGTTTTCCGATATAAATTAATGATAATAGCATTCCCAAACAGGAAACTTCTACTTTTGGGTGGGGGTGGGGGTAAAAAGGGAGAGCTGTAGTGATAAAACCAATCTGTCTAAAAACCAATCTGTCTAAAATAGAACTGAATTATAAAATGCCCAAATTTTCTATAAATTCAAATAACATGAGGCACACCAACCACCTAAACTTAAATTATTAAGTTTACCTGCTCCCATCCCCAATAAACAAAAGCTTCTTTGAAAATGATGACCCTTTCTCCTACTCTTCCTCCCCAAACTTTTTGTTTGCAATGGACTTCACACATAAATTTCACAAATTAAGGCAAATTTATTTCTAAAGGAATAATAAATGATTTTGAACTTTGTAGGGGAAATGGTTTTTCAGGCTTTTCTGCCCTCCCACCATCAGGATTGCCCTGCCTGATGGGGCACCCTCAGTTGTTACATTGTTGTAAACTATCTTATTTACTTATGTGGGTGGGCCATGGGAGGAGTATTGAGTTAGTCACCAGGAGAAGCAGGAGAGAGAAGGGAAGAAAGAAGGCCAGAGAAGCCAAAGAGTGAAGACTTGCTGGGGGCTTGGAGGCCTCACAGCCTCCTGGACTCCTGTACCCTGCCTGCCGTGTACCTCGTTGCCATGTGTAGGGAGCAGGAATGGCCACTGAGCAGGTTTTCTAGGATCCCATGCAGAGTGGTTTTTTATTGGGGTCTTTTATTGGGGTTCACCAAGCATATGGCAGGCAGGGGTGCTGGGGGGCCGGGAGGCTGGCAGGCCTCCCAGCCCCCAGCAAGTCTTCACTCTATCTGGGCTCTCTGGCGTTCTCTGCTTCTGCTTCTGTTTGTTCTCGGCTTCTTGGCTTCTCTTTCAGCTTCTGCTCGGCTTCTACTGCTTCTCGGCTTCTGCTGTCGTCCCTGTAACACCGCCCTTAAAAAAGCACAGTCTTAGCCCAGGTGAATCCCATCTACCTATGCCCACACCCTATTCCAGGTGCCCGCCATCAGGCATGCATTCAGGACCGCAAGGATCCATCATCTATCCTGATGGCGGGAGGGCAGAAAAGCCTGACATTTTTCCTTACCCTGCACCATGCTACATGTAAAGCTCAATAAAAGCCTGAGAAAGCTACCAAGGGTTCCAGGACTCCTCCTTTATCTGCCGGGTCTATTCGGATCATAGATAACCTGCTCTGTGCCTTTCCTGCCCCTACAATTGGCATAAGTTGGCAGGATGATCCGATGCAGATGGGTATGGAACCCTCCGAAGATGTCAGGTGGAACTGAGGAGAAGCAGACTGTGTTTGCCTGTGACAACGCTGGACGTGCCATGGCAGCACAGGACATGACCAAGGTCCAGAAACTGTAGAAAGTGCTAATAACCCCGCAGGAGCACAGGATGTGGACAAGGTCCAGGAGCTGCGGGACGAGACCTCATGTGGAGGAGGAGACGGCCTGAGAGGACCAGCTGAGGACTCCTGAGGCAGCAGAATCGTCGGGGAAGAGAGGACCATGATTCGGAGCTCGCCAGTGCTGATGCAGGAAAAGACTGATGGACTTGGACTGACAATCCCGCCAAAGGTGGATGAACTTTTTCAGGGTAATGTTTTGGGGACCCTGGGGGAGGATGGTATTGTTTGTACACCCCAGGAGATGGGAATCTGGGGGTGGCCACTGGGCCTTGATGGCCAAAAGCAGCCTGTGTACTGCCCAGCAGCTAGGCAGAGGAAAAAAGCCAACTTAGAAAGGCAAAAGCTGGTGCTGAGATTGGGAAGCCCTGAGGGGCTGTTAAGCAGCCTAAGTATGCTAAGGAAGGCCAGCGAGTCTCTTAAAATCACCTGTGGGTGATGCCCTGCTCACGGTTGAGTGAGGGTGAGAAGCTGAGGAACCCGAGGAACCCATCCTTGGGGGACGGGTGGGTAACGAGACTTGTGGTGGAGCCCACAGCCAAACAGGGGTCCCAAGAGAGGCCGCACTTGGAGCTTGTATCCACGGATCCCTGACCCATGTGCATGTGCAATGTGTTGGCCTGAGTGCAGGGGTCTGCATGTGGCACTGGTGGCTACGAAAGCTGAGTGTTGGAGCCACCACAGACAGAAAACCCTGAGGATTGGGCGATTACCCCCAAAGTACAGAATCTCAAATCCAAGAGTGAGTGCATCCTAGGGGTGGATGCTGTGTGTGGCTTGTGGCCTAGACCACAGCCGGATGGTTCCCTCTTAGCATGAGCAGTGCCTTGGGCAGCAGAAGTGGTGGATCATCTGCTGGTGCCAATAATTGTCTTTTGCCACTAGGTTGGTGCCCTGCCTGGAATTATTTATGTTCTGTTATATTGTTTCATTATTCAGTTGTATTTTCTTTTGTGGGCCATGGATGCATTGTTTGTGTTTGTTAAGGGAAAATTGTAAATATGTAGATTGTATGGCAGAAAACCCTGAGGGGGGGGTTGTAGGGTAAATGGTTTTTCAGGCTTTTCTGCACCACCCCCCCAATCAGGATTGCCCTGCCTGATGTGGTCTCCTCAGTTGTTACATTGTGTAAGGGCAGGACTGGATACAGTGCAGGTTTTCTGATCCCATGCAGACCGGGTAAAGGAGGAGTCAGAGTCCTCAGTAGTTTTGCAGGTTTTTTATTTGGGGTTCACCAGGCATATGGCAGGCAGGGGTGCTGGCTGGGGGGCTGGGAGGCTGGCAGGCCTCCCAGCCCCCAGCAAGTCCTCACTCTATCTGGGCTCTCTGGCGTTCGTTCTGCTGCTTCTCGGCTTCGGCTGCGGCCGCGGCTGCTGCTGGTGCTGGTGCTGCTGGCGTCCCCCCGTGACGCCGCCCTTAAAAGCACAGTCTTAGCTCAGCTGAATCCCATCTACCTATGCCCACACCCTATTCCAGGTGCCCACCATCAGGCATGCATTCAGGACAAGGATCCATCATCTATCCTGATGGCGGAAGGGCAGAAAAGCCTGATATTTTCTTTACCCTACACATTGTTTCATACTATCTTGTTTACTTCTATGAGCCATGGGAGGATGTAGGGTAAGGTAGAAAGTATCAGGCTTTTCTGCCCTTGGATCCCTGTGGTCTGGAATGCATGCCTGATGGCGGGCACCTGGAGTAGGGTGTGGGCATATATAGATGGGATTCACCTGGGTTAAGACTGGGCTTTTAACGGCGGCATCACAGGACGCCAGCAGAAGAAGAGATGCATGAAGAACTGTTAGGGGGGAAAAGGATGTCCCAAAGCTAATTCCATATAGGCTTTGTGGACTCCACCCCCACCCTAGGTCAAAGTCAAAGACACTGGGAACTCCAAATCCCATCACCACCAAAGGGAAGGTGGCTGGGACCTGAGGGTGGGGTTAAGCAGCCAGGTGGATATAAAAGGCAGACACGTGGGCTTTGGGGGAATCACCATTTTGGCTCTCCGCCAGCTCGCAGCCGACAGGCCAGCTCTGAGAGTGACTTTGGGTTTCCAGGTCGTCGGATCGGGTAGGACGCATTAAAGACTTTATTTCCCTATTTTCTCCCTGAGTTGTACATTTTCATTATTTCTTTTTCTCTTGTAAATAAACCTTTTATTAACCCTTTTGTGTGTGTCTGTAGTAGAGTATTCATAAGTCCCTTTAAAGCGCGCGGGTGAGGACCCACAGCCAGGAACCCGTTTAATATCGGGGTTGCTCTATAACAACCACGAGAGCAGCAGAGATCACCATAGAGCCCAGACAGAGTGAAGATTTGCTGGGGCCTGTGAGGCTGGCAGGCCTTCTCAGGCCCCCCAGAGCCCCTGCCTGCCATGTACCTGGTAAATCCCAATGAAAGCCTGCAAAAGCCACCGAGGGCTCCAGGACTCCTCCTTTACCGGGTCTGCTGGATCAGAAAACCTGCTCCGTGGCCATTCCTGCCCCTACAGAGTAGTATTGAGTTGGTCACCAGGAGAAGCAGAAGCAGGAGAGAGAAGAGGAGAAAGATGGCTAGAAAGGCCAAAGAGTGAAGACTTGCTGGGGGTTGGAGGCCACCTGGCGCCCCCGCCCCCCGCACCCTGCCTGCCGTGTACCTGGTTGCCATGCTACGTGTACAGCTCAATAAAAGCTTGAGAAAGCCACCAAGGGTTCCAGGACTCCTCCTTTACCCGCCGGATCTGCTCAGATCATAGATAACCTGCTCTATGCCCTTCCTGCCACTACAAACTTGTACACGCATGAATAGAAGATTTTTGCTAAAAGACCTCTAAACTGGCTCTTTACCTGTTACTTTACTCAAAAATAGATAACAAAAACAAGAAAGATGATGTGACTTGAGGGGGAAATGATAACCTTGAGGAGTAATAAAATGTAACCTTTGGGTGAGGTAGAACAGAGAAGCAGAACCAGACTGTCACTCTAGAGCTCTAGGCCATGCTTGCTGATACATACAGTGGTTGCTATTTTCAAGGTGAGGAGACCAGTTTGCACTTCTCACCTTGAAATTAGCAACCATTGGATGGAGCTAGAAGGAATTATGCTCAGTGAAATAAGTCAGAAGGAAAAAGAAAAATAGTGGATAGTTTCACTTACAGGAGGAATATAGGGGAACCAAGTAACACATCAGGGGAAAAAAATAATACAAAACACAACAAAACAAAAACAGACAATTATCAACCAGAGACATCCTGCAGAGGGAGGTAGGGAGGAGCACAGGGGACTGAGTTGATGGTGCACGGGTGCCTTAGTGAAGGAAACTATGGGGACTACACCTAAGGAGGGGGGAAAGCAAACACTGGTCAAAACTGGACAATGAGGGACTCACTAGTGGTGCATGGGGTTAAGCACCACACTGTGAAGCAATCTGCAGCCTCTGCAGCACGAGTTCGATCCCTGGCCAGCCAGAGAGCAACCTACATGGCAAGGCAGACCTCTCCTGACTGACACTCTGTGCCCCTCAGCAGTGTATTTCAGTCTGCCTGCCTGTTCTGTTCCCTACTCTGTCTCTGGTGAATCCTCTCACCCCCCACAGCTCTGGCCTATTCCGCAGTTCTTGTATGCATAAATAAATAAATCTTTAAAAAAAAAACTGGACAATGATGAAAAAAATATATATGTACATAATAAATAAAGGCAAGGAGAGTGTGTCTCATTATTAAACAACACTGAGTACCATTCAGCAAAACAGCTTCAGCCATGGTGGAGGGCAACACTATTACAGTGAGTCAGACAGATCAGTGGCTTGATAGAAGCTGTGCTTGGAATATAAAAGAAAGAGGGGGAAGCAGAAACCTTACAAGAGGTTAAGAAACATGGAAATGTTTTTGGATTTTTTGTTTTGGTTTAGATTAAGAATAAAGAACTTAAGTTTATCCGTGAAAGAAGCAAGAAGAGACAGGATAATAAAATTTAAAAACTTGTAGAAGAGATGAAAAGTGGTATGTAGGCTAGGAGATGGACCTAGAGAGAAAGGACATCTCTTGCTGGGATGTGTGGAAAGAGGATGTGACCCCTGCCAATATAGATAAGTTTTCAATTAGGAAAAGGAGAGACTGTGCAAGTTCACATCTGTGAACTTCGGTTTTTTCTGTTAAGAGTGATTGAGGGTAGGTGTTGAGAAAACGAGATCGTGGTATAGAACTATTCTTGCAGGAAGCAAGACTTCCATGACTATGTAAGATGTTGGCACAGTGTTGCTAGCTCTTGTCCAACTTGGAGAACAAAGGAGCCACATACCGATAAATAATTCCCTCCTCTGTTTATTGTAGCAACAGGAGTCCATGTTGGCAAGTTTAAGATACAGTGAATCGAAAAAATTTAAATAGATCAGTTTGTCCCACCAAATGCATTAAAATGGGTTCTAACTATGCCAAAAACCTCATTAACAGACTGTCTGAGCTACATGAGAATCACCCATTAAAGGCATTAAAGTCTAGAATTTACTTTCAGGATGAACAAGGTCATAACTTAGATTTAAGAAGTTTCCTTTCTCCTGGAAGCATAGAGAGTGACAAAGAAAACAGAGGTGGGGGAAACTTATAAACTCCATGATCAGTGACACTAGAAGACAAAAAGTTACAAACTCCATATTATGCAGTGGTGAATGACTAGACACAACTTTTTGTCTCTGTAGGCCAGTAGGGGACACTCAGGAGAGGACTGAGGGTCCCATCAGTGGCAGATCCCAGAAAGACATGACAAAAAATGGATATCTGAAAAACAGATACCCATTGTGAAGTACAAAAGTTGAAGAAACCCTGCAAACAGGGCTGAAATAAACCGAGCTGAACTTACAAGAGATGATACGAAAGGAAGGAATCAAAAGTACTGAAGACCTAACCATGGTGGATCTCAGAGTGGCCGAAAACTGGCCTAAAGATAAGAATTCCCTCCGAGAGTGGAATCGGGGATACAGGACAAGCAAAGAAGCCTCCTGAATCCACTTCACTTGGAGAGAGAAAAAGGTATGACAGCCTGGAGAAACAGAATGCTATATCTGAAGGAAACAAATGTGTTCTTTTAGTTTGGAGAGAAGGAATTCTCTGGATCTTAAAAAATTACCCTGATGGGAGAGATGAATCCAAGGATTGCTTTATCTGTAGGTTCTGTGTCACAAGACTTTTTTTTAAGGTTAACAAATTAGAGATAAAAGCATATTTAACAGTACAAAGATAAATAGCAAAAAAAAAAAAATACTGGTGGCAGAAATTGGGGAAGGAGA
This sequence comes from Talpa occidentalis, assembly GCF_014898055.3. Taxonomy (NCBI): domain Eukaryota; kingdom Metazoa; phylum Chordata; class Mammalia; order Eulipotyphla; family Talpidae; genus Talpa; species Talpa occidentalis. The sequence continues at coordinate 6,382 of NW_023601023.1, read as the reverse complement.
GAGGAGGCAAGAGAGAGGAAAGCATATAAGCTGTCAACATGGTCATAGAAGTAGGCCCACAGATATTGCCTGGGGTTATGAAAATTATACATAGGGCCTCCCTGGTGGCAGAAGGGGTTAAGATGCAACCTATCAAGCTATCTGCAACCACTGCAGCACAAGTTCTATCCCCAGCCAGGGAGGTGACCCACATGACACAGGAGACCTCTCCTGACTCACCCGCTGCTCCCTTCAGCAGTGTGCTTCGTCAGTCTGTCTGTTCTGTTCTCTGCTCTGGCTCTGGTGAATCCTCTCACCCTCCCGTGCTTCTGACTATACCCAGTGCTTGTATAAATAAATAAATAAAGCTTTTTTTTTTAAAAAAAAAAAAAAAAACATATTTGTCACACAAATAAATGTAAATGGCTTAACTCACCAAGTTAAAGTTCAATGTATAAAACATACTTTTTGAAAAAGCAAGAACAAAGGTATATCAAGCAATGCAAACCAATAATAGGAGTCATAGGATAAAATGGTGTCAAAGCCAAAGAATGATAGTTAATAATGTTAGAGAATACCACTCAGGGGCCTCCCCGGTGGCGCAGTGGTTGAGTGATGGGCTGCGAAGCTGCCCCTGCAGCCTCTGCAGTGCTGGTTCGATCCCCGACCGCTGGGTGAGGGTCCCACATGGCGCGCAGACCTCTCCTGCCACCCGCTGCTCCCCTCAGCAGTGTACTTTGTCCGTCTGCCTGTTCTGCTCCCTGCTCTGGCTCTGGTGAATTCTCTCACCCTCCCGCGCTTCTGACTGTACACAGTGCTTGCATAAACAAATAAATAAATCTTAAAAAAAAAAAAAAAAAAAGGGGCCTCCCCGGTGGCGCAGCGGTTGAGCGCTGGGTTGCGAGGCTGCCCGCAGCCTCTGCAGCGCCGGTTCGATTCCCGGCTGCTCCCCGGCCACCAGAGGAGGGTCCCACATGGTGCGCAGGCCTCTCCTCCGCCCGCTGCTCCTCTCAGCAGTGTGCTTCTGTCCTTCTGCCTGCTCTGCTCCCTGCTCTGGCTCTGGTGAATTCTCTCACCCTCCCGCGCTTCTGACTGTACCCAGTGCATGTATAAACGAAACAAACGAACAAATAAATAAATAAATAAAAACATGCCTCTATAAAAAAAAAAAAAAAGAAAAAAGAAAACCACTCAGAATGAAGAAACAAAAGTTAGGACTAACGATGAAGCAAATAACATCATAACAGTTTTTAGACAAGAAATAAAAAGCAGTAAAAGGGCAAATTGAAGCATGTCTAATTGGCTTTTTTGTCTAAAACCAATCAAATAGGGGACTCCACCCACAATGTAGTGCCAGGGGGAGGGTCTGAGGAAACTCTCCCCTAAGCACAACTAAGAAAAACTAAGTTTTGTTCATAGGAAATTTCCCCAGTTCATCACTGGTGACACAGGAGGGACACATGGTTATTTTACACTGAGGTCGGTGCTTCACTGGATGATGGAACAGGCAAGGGAGTCGCTGCTAGAGCAGCGACCATTGCAGTTAGTCGAACAAGCTGGGCTCTGAACACAGACAGTGAGGTGCATGAACTGGGCTCAGTGAGTTTCTTTAGTGAGGGGGCCATTGCAGACCTACATGCACATTGCTACTGGGACTCTTAGCTGAGACTTGGAGTATCTGTTTACCAACAGCGCAGATGGCAGACCCTCCTCCTACATGCCTGCTGGAAGATTGGAGAGAGCTGCTGTCCACCTCAGAGAAGAACAGCCAGAGGAGGGGTCTCTGCAGTTTGGGCTCTGTGAAATAGTAAACAGAACTTGCTCTGGAGAAAGGGAAGGAGATGCAGCTTAAATCTGTCCACCTGGAATAGCCCTCCCTCCCCACCAAGACTGAGACAGAGTTTAAGAACTCCAGCTAAAGATATAACACCCCAACTAGATAAAAGGAAATAAGGTAATGCACATGGCTAGGAAGCAAGGAACATCTGAACACAACATGGGAAAACTGTAAGAGAAGAACAGAAGTCTAGAGACCTATATAAGGATACAGACTTCAAAGATCTAACAGAGATTTTAGAATAACAAGCATAAAAAAAATTCAATGAAGTCCTAGAAGAATAATTAAACACAGTAGGGTAGATTGAGGATCTCAAAAGTCAGATACAGGAACAGCAGGAGTTCTTCAGTAAAGAGATAGAAGACATGAAAACAACACAAAAGAGATGCTGAATGAAATTAAAACAAACATGGAAAACATTAAATAGCTTCAAACGGGAACAAGAGAGTATTTTGAAAATTGAAGACACGAATGTGTAAATGATGCAAATGGGAGAAAAGAGAGAAATACAGGAATGAACTAGTGACCTTAAATGGAGGACTAAATCAAATATACTTTTTTTATAAACATTTATTCATACAAAAACTGGGGTACAAGCCAGAGGTGTGGGGGGTGGGAGGATGAGAGGTTTCACCAGAGACAGAGTGTGGAACAGAACAGGTGGATTGACTGAAATACCCTGCTGAGGGGAGCAGCGGGCAAGACAGGAGAGGTCTGCTGTGCCATGTGGGTAGCTCCCTGGTCAGGGATCAAACTTGTGCTGCGTGGTTGCAAATAGCTTCATAGTGCTGTGTCTTAACCTCTTGCGCCACCAGAGAGGCCCCTGAATCAAATATACTTAACAGATACTTTCAGATTCTCCCATCCTGAAAGAAATGAGTATACATATTTCTCAAGTGCATGCCCAACATTCTCAAGGATACGTGTTATGCTGACACACAAAACAAGCCTCAAAAAATACATGAAAACTGAAATTACACCAAGCATCTTTCATGTTCAAAATGGCATAAAGTTAGAAACCACCACAAAAATAAACCCAGAAAAAATATCCCAATATGTGAAGACTAAGCAAAATCCTTTTGAGTTAACTCTTGGGTAAAAGAAGAAATCAAAGAATAAAAAAACTATCTGGAGATGAATGCAATTGACGACACTAGGTGCCAGATCCTATGAAATACACTAAAATTGATATTAAGAGGGAAGCATGTAACAGCACAGGCCTACATCAATAAATTAGAAAAATCTGAATCATAATTTTATATCTGGAGGAAACAAACAAAAACAAAATGTAGTAGAAGGAAAGGAATAGTAGAAATTACAGTGGAAATAAGATGGCAACTGAAAAAAATACAAAAGATTGATAAAATCAAGAGTTGATTCTTTGAAAGAATAAAAAAAAGTGATAGGGGTCCTCTCCTGGTGGCGCAGGCGGTTGAGCACAGTGCCGTGAAGCTGTCTGCAGCCTCTGCAGCGCGGGTTGGATCCCAGCCCACAGCCGGTGAGAGTCCCACATGGCATGGCAGACCTCTCCTGTCTCGCTGGCTGCTCCCCTCAGCAGTGTATTTCAGTCAGTCTGCCTGTTCTGTTCCCCACTCTGTCTCTGGTAAATCCTCTCACCCTCCTGCACATCTGGCCTGTACCCCGGTTCTTGTATGCATGAATAAATAAATCTTAAAAAAATGGTATTTTAAAAAAAGAATAAAAAAAGTATTAAACTCTTAGCTAGGCTCAGTAAAAAAAGGGAAACTCACTCTCCCCCCAAAAAAAATCAGAAAAGATACAGATAGAATTAATACATATACAGCAGAAATACAAAGGATCATAAAAGACTGTTAAAGTCTGCATGCAAATTGGACAACCTAGAAGAAACAAATTTTTAGAATCATTCAATTTTCCAAAACTGAGCCAGGATAAAATAGACAGTTCAAGCAAATCAATCACAAGCGCAGAAATTGAAAGAGTGATCAGAATTCTCAGTAAGAACAAAAGCTCAGGACCAAATGACTTCTCTAGTGAATTCTATCAAACTTTCAAAAAGGATCTAGTACCTATCCTCAAACTCTTTGAAAAAATTGAAAAGGGGGGAAAGCTTCTAAGCACACTTAATGAGGTAACCATATCTGATCCCAAATCCAAACAAGGACAAAACAAAACAAAATAAAGCTGCAGATCAGTATTGCTGATGAATATAGATAAAAATCCTCAATAAAATGTTGGCAAATTGTTGGATTTTTTTTTTAATATCCACTGTATCAACTTTAAAAATGGCTTGAAATCAACTACAAGCAAGGAAACCAGGGGGCCTCCCCCATGGTGCGGCAGGTTGAACACAGTGCTGTGAAGCTGTGCGCAGCCTCTGCAGCATGGGTTCGATTCCTAGCCGGCCAGGGAGATACCCACATGGTGCGGCAGACCTCTCCTGTCGTGCCCACTGCTCCCCTCAGTATTTTGGTCCGTCTGCCTGTTCTGCTCCCCACTCTGTCTCTGGTGAATCCTCTCACCCTCCCACACCTCTGGCTTGTACCCCAGCTCTTGTATAAAAATAAATAAATCTTAAAAAATAAAAGGAAGAAAAAAAAGAAAAAGAAAGGGAACCAGTGGTTTTCAATTAAAATTAAGCTGATGGTGAAAGCCCATTACTTCTGACTTCAGTCACCACGTCGCCTAAGATTGGATATAGATTTTAAACCAACTTCCAGAACTCTGAAATCCAGGTATACTGCAGGCATCTCCCAGCAATGCCTTTCACTTTGGGTCAGTCTCCTGGGCTAGAGGTGAAAGTGCTTTCAAAAATACTGCAATTCCCCAGCATAGTGTCTTTGATTGCATCCACATGTTCAGCTGGAACCTAATACACTCAGTAATAAAAAACTTCCGTGGGGCCGGACCGAAAGCCACCATGTGGTAGTCCTCATGTCCTTTGATAGTTTCACAGGCCACATTTTTTTTTTTTTTTTTTTTTTTATATAAATTTATTGTTATATTCCCCATACAATTGCCGCCCCCCATTCTGACCCCAATCCCTCCCCTCCCGCCCCGCCCCCCTAAAAGTGTCTCTGGTTCATAGTTTTTTGTTGATTTTGATTTTCACTTTCTTATAGTTTTTCATTTTCCTGGTCCATTATTTAAGTTTTCTAGATTCCTGCTATGAGTGAGACCATCCGGTATTTTTCTTTTTCTTTTTGGCTTATTTCGCTGAGCATGATCCCTTCCAGCGCCATCCATGTTGCAGCAAATTGCATGTGTTTATCTTTTTGAATGCTGAGTAATATTCCATGGTATATATGTACCACATCTTCTTGATCCAGTCATCTATTTTTGGGCATTTGGGTTGTTTCCAAAGCTTAGCTATTGTAAACAGTGCTGCTATAAACATAGGGGTGCAGGTGTTCTTTGGAATTGATGTTTCTGTGTCCTTTGGGTAAATACCTAGGAGTGGAATTGCTGGGTCATATGAAGCTCTATGTTTAGTAGGTCCAGAAATCTCCACACAGCTTTCCACAGTGGTTGGACCAGTTTGCACTCCCACCAACAGTGCAGAAGAGTTCCTTTTTCTCCACACCCTCGCCAACATTTGTTGTTGCTAGTTTTTTTAATATGTGCCATTCTCACTGGTGTAAGATGGTATCTCATGGTAGTTTTGATTTGCATTTCCCTGATGACAAGTGATGTTGAACATTTTTTCATATGCCTGTTGGCCATTTGCACTTCCTCTTCAGAGAAGTTTCTTTTAAGCTCTTCTGCCCATTTTTGACTGGATTATTTTCTTTGTTGTTGTTGAGTCTCATCAGCTCTTTGCAGATTTTTTCACAGGCCACATTTTTAATGGAATCCATGGGCAATTTCTCAGTCTACCCCTTAGTGCTGATACATAGTTGCTCTTGTTAGAACTTAAAGGTGAGCTTTTTCCTTTGGGCTTCTTGTATGTGCTGCATAAGGGTACGATGGGCAGGAGCTGTGGGCACCCTTAACAGATGGCAACACATTTTCGGATTTTATTTTATCCAACACTTTGCTATGTTGTTTTTGTCTGCAGAGAGTCTCCTTGTTCTTCGACTCTTGGGTCCTGTCATGCAGGATCTTTGGATGTGTTTAGCAGTAAAATGTCATTTATTGTAAGGCAAGCACCATGACATTGACTCAACTGGTCATTTTTATTTCACTCATTGTCTTATCATCAGGGACATCCTTTATACTTGACTTTCTACATGGCAGGCAGGAGACCTGTAACTATTTGACTCTTCTGCTTTAACTCAGAGCCTATGCTATCCAGGGGGAATGGCACATCATGCTTGGTCTTGTTCCAGGTGATTTTCAGATCCACCAGTACTCTCGCTGTGCCTCCACCTTCATCCTCACTGTTGCTGAGAGCCCTGGGCTGCCGGGCCCCCAGGGCTGGGCCAGCCTTGCACAGGATGGGAGTCCTCCACCACTTTCTTGCCTTATCTTGAACCTCCCACTGTTGAGGTGCTGCTGGGGCACCTTAGTCACTACCATCTTGGCCTCTATGTACTTGTGAGACTCCTACACAACATGGTGATTATGTATGACACCCACCCAGATTTT
>NW_023601022.1:0-23985 GCF_014898055.3 Talpa occidentalis | reverse complement strand
ATCTTTTTTGAATGCTGAGTACCATTCCATGGTGTATATGTACCACATCAAAAGATGTGGAATTTTAAATGAATAATGTACCAGCACTTGGATATTTTTCAAAAGTCATACTACATGTGAGAAGAGATGATAGAGGACATTTACAGGAAGACATAAGGAGGAAAATTAAGTACTGTAAGAAGCCTTCTCTTGTTTGTCATTTTAAAACTAAGGAAGCTGATATTTAAAGCTATAGGCCATTATATTCTAATGTGATCCTGGTTCTTAAAAATGTAAATGAGTTTCTAAAACGTGACATCCTGACACAGTGTGTCATGGATACAATCATTTCCTAGTTTTGTTTTTTGTTCATTTCCTATTTTCAGTGAGTTACAATAGTCAAAGATAGAGAGTGGAGGGAAAAATTCCAATAATGCAACATCACCAACGGATTTACTATTTTTTAAATACATGGAAGTAGTTTTTTAAAAACAAGCCATAAACAGGGTCTCCCCAGTGTGCAGCGATTGAGTGCTGGGCTGCAAAGCTGCCTGCAGCTTCTGCAGCGCTGGTTTGGATCCCCGCCGCCTCCGGCGAGGGTCCCACATGGCGCGCAGACCTCTCCTGCCACGGCCTGCTGCTCCCCTCAGCAGTGTGTTTCATCAGTCTGCCTGTTCTTCTCCCTGCTCTGGCTCTGGTGAATTCTCTCACCCTCCCGTGATTTCTGACTGCACACAGTGCTATATAAAAATAAATAAATACAAAAAAAAAAAAAAAACCAAGCCATAACAAAGTAGTAAACAGGAATACATAAAGAGCATTAATACCCATTATTAGAGAAAAGAAGGAGGGAAAACCTTATGATTTCAAAATTATCTGAGGGCACCCCTTGTGGTGCAGGTGGTAGAGCGCAGCTCTGTGAATCTCCCGCCCAGTCTCTGCAGTGCAGGTTCGATCCTGCCGGCTGCAGAGATACCCACATGGCACAGCAGACCTCTCTGTCTCGCCCACTGCTCCCCTCAGCAGTGTGTTTCAGTCATTCTGCCTATTCTGTTCCCCACTCTGTCTCTGGTGGATTCTCTCACCCTCCCACACATCTGGCCTGTACCCAGTTCTTGTTTAAATTAATAAATCTTTAAAAAGAAATTATCTGAAACTAGTAATGAGATTATTCTTAAAGAGGCTTCAGGCAAATGAAACTTTGGCAACAAAGGCTTCAAATAAGTCATTCTGCCCAATGGACAGCCCAGTCTGAACTGTGAATGCTTCTAACGCATCGTTCAAGGGGTCGCTTTTCCTCATGGGAAAGTAACGCAGAGCCCTCTGCACTTAAGGAAACAAGCTCTGGAGAACATTCGCACAAGCTGCTCAACTGTCAGTTATTGGCATTTTACAGATTTAATTACTTGTCAGGTTTTCAAGTTTGGGGTTTCTCAAAAGCTCTTTGCTTCTTGCCCACATTGAGCCACGCCCTTGCTTTTTAGCAGTAACCACACACGTTCAGAGAGGGAAGGATGGACTGCAAGCTGTCTAGTCTAGGTGTACCTGTAGGAGTAGGGTGACAGGGTAGACGATTTGATGTACATATTTCAACTGGGCTTAGAGATCAAGTGTGGATTTGAGTTTTTTCTTAGGTTGGCAGCATTTTGAAGCATCTTGCTCACCTCAAATTGGTCAGGTTTTATGTTTAAAATGTCTAGGTTCACCTGCTTTGTCTTTGCAGAGTGTCAGGAAGCACATGCTTCATCTAGTGCCCTAAGTGACTTTTTTCAAAGGCAGCTCGTTGTGAAGGATTTGCAGCTAGAGCAGAGGTGACAAGCTGGCCTTTGCTGGCTGCAGAGACCTTTATCATAATAATCAGCTGCTTTCTGGTCTATAAGACTATGGTTCTCTCAACTTTCACTTACTATTTCTAACATCAGCTCTGGGTCATTATCTATATTATTCTGCAGGCCTGCCAAGAGTTTGGCTGGGAGTCATGATGCCCTTGGAATGGTCTAGACCTTCATTTCAGCTGGAAAGTGAGGCAAAGGTTTTCTCCTGGGCCATATCTTCTGGAGGAAATGTTCACCATGCTACTTGAAAATTAACTAATAAAACTTATTTTCAGACAAAGATCATTTAGGTATATATATGCTAGTTCTCTAAATTTGTGATGGGATTTGCCTTAATAGAGACTACAAGTATCCACTGTAAATAGTTCTCTAAGTCTTCCCTAAAGGAAGTGTGGCCACTTGTTACAGTATCTGTATAGTGGGGAAAAGGAAAAGCCCAAATCTTCAGAGAATGCTAAGCACTGACTCTGACTTGACAGAAACTTCCAGAAACAAAAAGAATCACTGTGGGTGATTAGGAACTCACAATGATTAGGAGATAGCTGGAGTCTTACAGCAATTTCCAATCACAAGAGGCACAGCTGGTCTCTGGACCTACCTTACAGAAATTCCCCATTTTCTGAACATATAGTTGGAATTGGAATAGACCTATTTGGCAACTGGAAGGACCTCTATGAGGTGAAAGCTACTGGAATTTCCCAGTCCTACCTAAAGTAAACCTGGGGGAATTTCAGACTTTAAAACCTTGAAAGAAGCAAGGATGGTGACACCTATCACATGGTCATTTAATTCTCCAATTTGGCTTGTGCAGAAATTGAATGCACCTTGGAGAATGACTGTGGATATTCACCACCTAAGTGAAGTGGTAGCTACAATTGCAGCTGCTGACCCAGGTGGAGTGTCTTTACAAGAGCCATGAAACATAACTCTGGCACATGGTGTGCAACTAATGCCTTTATCTCCATAGTAGTTTGCAAGGACGACTAGAAGTAGCTTGTTTTTACCCATGGGGAAGACCGTGCACCTTCACATATTGCCTCAGGCTGTTTCAATTCTCCTGCTTTCTGCCATAATGCAATTTGCAGAGACCTTGATAGCCTTGACATTTCACCATCTTCACACAGAGTTGACATGACGATGCTGATGGGATGTAATGAGCAGGAAGGAACAAGTACTTAATGTCTTAGTAAGACATATGGAAGATAAATTCCACAAAATGTCAGGGTCCCATCTCAACCTCAGTGGAGTTTCTAGGGGTTTAATGGTCTGGAGCAAGTCGGGTTGTTTCCTCCAAGGTTAAATTCCTGCACTTCATACCACCTGCCACCAAATAAAATGCATAATGCTTGGGAGGCCTTTATGAATTGTGGAAGCAACACCTATGACACTTTAACTTTTCCAGAGGGTCACCCATGAGTCTACCAACCTTAAGCAGGGCCTGAGAAGGAAAGCTTTAAGAAAGTTCAGGTTGCAACCTGAGCTTTTCCACCACTTGGTCTGTATCTTGCAGTGGATTTAGTGGCTTGAAATCTGTGTGGCAAATGGGGTGTTGCGTAGATTCTCTAACAGGTTCACAATGCAGACAGGTTCACAATGCAGACAGTTGGAGAAAATGGACAGCTGTCTGTGGACAGCTGTTTTCCCTTTGAGAAGCAGCTTCTGTTTATGCCTGAGCTTTGACAGAGACTAAACTCCTCACTGTGGGATCAGGAGACTGAGAGTCTGAGCTTCCCACTAGGAATCCGTGTGTGTGGCCACAGGCTGGGTGTGTGCACAGTGTGGCACAGGATGAAAATGAGAGGCTATGATCAAGCGGGTTTGGAAGGTGTGAAAAGTGGTGCTGGGAAGGGCAGTCTCTTGCACACAGTCCTTCACCCCCACTTAGCAACATGAGAATGATGGGTGTGGAACCCAGTCTACCAAGACAGAGAGCCCACACCTTGTGTGACCCTGTGTGGCTTGTCACCTTGTGTAGGGATATCTTTCCCTAAAAAGATACAGCTATCCTACTTACAAATAAAGAAGCTCTCACCCTCCTCCAAAAATAGAGCAGATGGAGATAATAGCTATGTTTTGTTAGGGAGAAGTGTGCGGTTTCATTGTTGTGCACAAGTGCAGATGTGTGCAGAAGGACGTGTGTGGAAGTTGAGTAAGCCCAAGGGCTGGACAGTAGCAGTTGCCAATGTACTGAATTTATGAGGTTTAATTAGGAAAAAATTATTTCTTTGGGGTGTGTTCTTGCCAAATAAATAATATATGAGTTTCAATCACTGTTTATTGTGAATTTTCAAAGTAGAATAAATTTTAAATTATGGGAAGCTGAGATCTCAAAATATAACTTGTTACCCTTAACTTCCAGCCCATCTCCCCATCTTTATCAGCTCTGAGCTCTCCTGAAAAAGAATCCCTTGAGCCCCTACCAGAAAGGGTGAAGCACTTCATCCTTACAGACATCTATGACTGTCCCATTTTATAGACAACAACACAAGATAGTGGAGTAAGTCATTTAACTGACATCAAGGAGCTGGTGAACATTAGAGTTTGATTTTTTTTAAATTGAGGTAATACTGGTTTACAACACTGTATATGATTTAGAAGTATAGGAGCAGAGTTCTAATTTGAATCCTGTTCTTCTTGGAAGAACAGTTGGGCCACTGAAAATGATGAGAAGGAAATGTTGAGGGACTCTTCAGAATCCTGTGCTCTGGGCTGCAAGGCCACCCTTATGACAAAGCTCGCTTTAATACATTATAAGCTAAAGTTATGAAACTGGTGGTAATTCATAGACAAAGAAGAAAAAAGGAATTCTTGCACCAGGAAAGCCAAATCAGAATAAAAATGAGGAAAACAAAGCAGAAATAATGCCATGACTAAAAATGAAATTTGCTTCAATTCCCTTGTTCCAATTTGTCAGTCTACATCAGAGTAAATTTTAAGATGACACCAAATTTTTGTCCTAGAAATTCAACTTTAAGAAATCCCTCCGAGGGAAATCAATAAAGTGGTAGTAAAATGTTTGTGCACCAAATATGTAAGCAAACCCCAAAGCCTATATATATAGCTTGGATAAGTTATGACCCAGACATAAAATTGAATATTCTGCAGTCATTAAAAACTAATTTTTCTGGAAGTTTCAATGAAATGAAAAGTGAGAAAAATCACAATATAAAAAACTGAAGAGTGTAAAACTGTAAAAAGCACACGAACAGACTTTATTTCTGTACCTTTTCTCTTTGACAAACTTTTTCTTTCTCTAAACAAACAAACAAACAAAACCACAAACACACATTATACATTATCAGGGAAAAGAAATTAGAAAATTTACAGAGATTAGTTCAGCCAAATGGGAATGGAAAGAAAGCTTTTTTTCTCTTTTTTTTTATAGTTATCCCCATTTTCTAAATATCTGTGATGAGTTTTGTTATATTTATAATAATAATCAGCGTAAGATATCTGTAATAAAGTATTTTTCAGACTTTCTAAATAAGCAAATATTTGATTTCCTTAAGATTTAGTCTGTGGAAAATGATTTCAGAGATGTATGGTTATATTTACGAGGAGTAGTGCTCGCTTTGGCAGCACATATACTATATTTACGAGGAGTATTTACAAGACCAACTACAATTGCAATGCTAGTTTTTCCAATAAGAGCAAATCTTACATGGTCATGTGTAGACCAAGTATAAACTCAATCACAGCCCTCCTGAGCATTTGGATAATATGGATAATACCCCAGAAAATTTGATCATAACCAACGACACAGAATTTTTATTTTAAGCTCTGATAGAGAACCATGTAGTTAAGTTCAAGTCTCTCTTTCTTCAGTCCATTTTCCAGAATTGAATTTTTATTATAAAAGACAAGGGCCTCCCAGATGGTGCGGGGGTTTAAAGTCTCAGCACTATCAAGCTATTGCCAGCCACTGCGGCATGAGTTCTATCCCCGGCCAGCCAGGGAGCAACCCACATGGCACAGCAGACCTCTCCTGTCTCACCCGCTGCTCCCCTCAGCAGTGTATTTCAGTAGATCTGCTCTACATCTGTCTCTCATGAATCCTCTCACCCCCTGCACCTCTGGCCTAGACCCCAGTTCTTGTATGCATAAATAAATAAAAATAATTCTCAAAAAAAAAGACAAACCAAGAAACTATTTGTCCTCCACGCCCAAATGCAGCCCTTTCCAGGTTCCCCTGATAATGGCATTCAGCTCAGGGCAATAGATTATGGTAATTGAAACCACACTCTTATTTTAATTACTTTCCACATTTTCCATTTGCCGTCTTGTCAGAAGGATGAATGAATCACAGTGAACAATTAGTGCTCTGGAAGAACAAATGTGCAAAGGAAGCCTCGTCCAGGTTGTGGCTCAGGCCAGGGTTGTGATGACTCCATGTGCCATTCCTTAAGAATAAAGTCACCAGTTACAGCGACTCGCTGTTCCTGCAGAGAGAAGGTCTACTGTTTCTGTACCAGATTTTCCTCACCCTATACTTACGTTCTGGAGGAAGCACAGAGAGCAAAGACCTGTGGGAAGTAATTCCTTCAGGACGAACTCAGTTTGAGTCCTCCTCCCGCCCTCACACTGCCTGGCATAGCCTGGCTCAGAGCTGGCACACATAACTGCTGGGCAGATTAACCTACATGGCTCACTTGTTGGGTGAGGGAGAAAAACTGTGTTCAGCAGTCTGAGGTTTTCCAGGTTCTCAGCAATAAAGCCAAGTGTGCTTGTTCTAACTGGAGCACGCTACAGCCAGACTCACGGGAGTTTCCATTCGAAGAAAAGAAGGACTTGTTCCTACGGTTCTCACACTAACTTGACTTCTCTTTTTCTGGGGTCATGGGACTGCTAAGTTTTCAGTGCTTTGCTCTCATTTCATTCATGAACCATGAACAATAGGATTTTCATTCTGCTCACATTTGGGATGCTGGACATGGGTAAACAATGACCCAAAGTGGCATTTGAAAGGCAACAAAACCCTCCCTATTGAAACCTTCTCTTTTATAATCCACCCAGAGTCCAGAAAATCACCCCACTCTTTATTGTTTTGGGCTCAGTCCCTGGGGGTTACTGATAAAAAGGAAAGGTATAATCCAGAATTGACAACATATTGGGGTGAAACCTTTTATAGTTTCATTGATATAAACTTTAAAATTCCTTTTGAATGTGTTTCAGAAATAGACATGCTGGTTAAGCTTGAACTTGTCACTAGGAAAAGACAAGGCCCCTGTAACAGAGAGTTGTTTGCGTTCTGAGCCAAGGTTATGAGCTGGAGCATCAGTGAAGTGGCTAATGACTACATTTAACCATTATACTTAAATTATCTGCACATTTCAAGCAGCACCTGGCAAGATGAAAGTGAAAAAGAGATGCTCCCTCAGTTACTAAAAGGAAATTAGAAAAATTATCCCACTGGAGGGGAAAACTGGTACCTGGGAAAGACAGAGGCCAAGAGCCATCACTGCACTGTCAATTTCCATTGGGCTTTTGTTAGAAGTCCTCATGGAACTAAGTCAGAATTATGAGATATTGGCTTAAGTAGAAGGCTATGCACAAATACAGTTAACAACATGATTGACTAAGGTGAAACAGTTGTACGTGTTGCCACATGTAAGTTTAGGAGTCACAGTGATCCAAGGATGGGTGGCCAAGCAGGGCATCTGACTCAGCATGGACACTGGATTCAAGCAGAGGCCGTGACCTCGAGGGCAGGGTTTTGAACCCAGCATTATATTAAACAGAGTTTATCAACATTAAGCAACAAAGAAAGTAAGGAAAATAAATCACCAAGAGTTGTAAATCAGGTCTGTGTTTGCCTCTTTAAGCTCTGTGCCACTTGGATAACCTTGGACTATGCTAGTGATTAACAGGATCAAATGGTACAAGGGTTGAAAAGCCCCACATGTCCATTTCCATCCTCATCCTCTGTCCTTAGCTGGTCAAGTACCATCAATGACCCCTCACCCAGCCTGAGCCTTTTGTGAGGCTGACCGTCCACTCTGTTGTCAAAAAACCTACTGTAGGGTAAAGAAAATGTCAGGCTTTTCTGCCCTTCCGCCATCAGGATAGATGATGGATCCTTGTCCTGAATGCATGCCTGATGGCGGGCACCTGGAATAGGGTGTGGGCATAGGTAGATGGGATTCAGCTGAGCTAAGACTGTGCTTTTAAGGGCGGCGTCACGGGGTGACGCCAGCAGCCCCAGCCAGCAGCAGCAGAACCTGAAGGAGAAGCCGAAGCAGAAGCAGAGAACACCAGAGAGCCCAGATAGAGTAAAGACTTGCTGGGGGCTGGGAGGCCTGCCAGCCTCCCAGCCCCCCAGCCAGCACCCCTGCCTGCCATATGCCTGGTGAACCCCAATAAAAGACCTGCAAAACCACTGAGGACTCTGACTCCTCCTATACCCGGTCTGCATGGGATCAGAAAACCTGCACTGTGCCCAGTCCGGCCTCTACACCTACCCTACAGTCATTGGTCCAGTTTCTTCTGAAGCACAACACCATTTCCATGAGACAAATAGTGGAAATAATCTGACCCTCTGTTCTCCAATTTAAATAGCCACATTTCCTCCAATCATTTCCCATTCTCTGTTATTCCCTCCTGAGTGAGTTGTTCTCTGTCTACTTCTTCCAGCAGAGCAGCAGCAAAATGCTATCCCAGGCATCCTGTCTTTAGCTAGTTATAGAGAATGACCACCTTCCTCTTACTAGTCTCCTGAAACAAGGTCAGGTTCTGGGCAGGCAAGCACAGCTTCCTTGATGAATGCTACTTGGACCACCACCTCCTCTGAGCCATGTCCTCCCATTCAGACCCATCACATCCCCCTGTAAAATCTAGACCCTCCCTCTGGCCTCCTCAGATCTTCTGTATCCCTATCTGCCATTGAGTAGATCTTTTAAGCTTCCAGATTTCTAAGGCTGGCAGAGAGAGAGTGACATCCAGTTCTTCACACCCCCGCACCCCTTGGGGGAGAGCCTGAGAGATGGGCTTTCCACCTGCCTGTGGACAATATTGGGCTGAATGTTCCTACAGATTTCCTGACTCGTGTGAGAAAAGTTGTGCTGCACCCTAAAACTCCTTAATGAAACACCACCACACCCTCCCCATCCACAGTCCATGACCCAGAACCACTCTGGCTCTCTTTCTAGAGATCTGTCTACTAAAATGAAGAACTACCAGCCACCTACTTCACCACAGCAATACCATTACCTCCCCTGAACTTTCACAGACTTGTAACTTGCACATTCAAGTTAAATAGAGTGTGGAGCATCATGGGGAATCAACTGAATTGTGAAATATTGAAAAAACAACTTCAACAAAATGAAAGTAGAGGGAATGGTGGGGAGAGAGAGAAGAGAATGAACAGTAAAGAAGCTGGGGTATAGAGAGAAAATAGAAAGGGGGTTATGTTTTTCTTCTAGAAATTTCCATCAGATCAAGGGCTAAATGAACTGCTCCCATCTTCAAAAGCCTCCCAAATGTTCCTCCATCACCGCAATTAACTGACTTCTCCCCCATGTTTCCCTCATATTGAGTGTGATTCCTAATAGCAAATTAGCAATTTTTTCTCTTTACCAGGAACCAGCTCAGTTTAGTAAAAAGCCAGGTAGTAAATATTTTCAGTTTGGCAGGCCACGTAGTCTCTGTGGCTACTATACTCTTCCATTTTGACATAAAAACAGCTCTCAACAATACACAAATCAGTGAGCATGACTGTGAAACAATAAAACCTCATGTATAAAAACAGGTGGCAGGATGCAATTTGGTTCATGGACCACAGTTTGCCAACCCATTTGATAGCTCCATTATTTATTTATTATCTCCCACTCGGCCTGTCAATTCTTCAACAGCATATGTTCTGGATTGTGTCATCCCAAAATTCACTTATGTTGAAACCTAATCCCCAATGTGATGATATTAGAACATGGCACTTTGGGGAGGTGATTAGATAATGAAAGTGGAGCCCTCATGAACAGGTTAGTGCCCTTATGAAAGAGACCCCAGAGGGTTCTCTCCCTCTTCTTCCACTATGTGAGGACACTGTGAAAAGACATCTCTGAGCCAGGAACTGGGCCCTCACCAGACACCAGATGTGCCGGTGCCTTCCCCTTGGCTCTCCCAGGCTCCAGACCGTGAGGAATAAATGTCTATGGTTCTGAAGTGACCCAGTCCATGGTATTTTTGTTACAGCAGCCAGTATGGACTAAGACAGTAAGAGATCAATAAATGTTTGCAGAGCACATAAAGTGACAGAAGCTATTAGAAAAGGCATTGCCTCGCACCTTACTCAAGCCCAGGTAGACCATGAGCGCCAGACTTTTCTCATCAGTTGTCAAGAAGCCTGTAAGAAAGCAAACAAAATTCATCTATCATCAACCCCTCTGGGTCCCAGAGAGCCCTGCCTCAATTTCCAGAAAATCAACATTGAGATCACTGGCATTCATGTTATGGGCTCCATCTTCTAGTGACCCTGGCTTCACTATTGGAAAATGTATACATTTTTTTCCACCTCTTGTCCTCCAGAACTTCTGGCTCATATCTCCCCAGCAATTATGAATTTGCAGGGAAGTTCTTCCAAGGCCCTACAGATAACACAACCATGTTGATAAAGCAGAGGGCCTCTTGTAGCAACCCCACCTCCCTCTCCAGCCCCACAAACCTTTTGCCACATCAGTTCTAACTTTTGATGTTCTTCATGGCACAAAAAAGGGTAAACAATACCCAAAGGACACAGAAACATCAATTCCAAAGAGTACCTGCACCCCTATGTTTATAGCAGCACTGTTTACAATAGCTAAGCTTTGGAAACAGCCCAAATGCCCAAAAATAGATGACTGGATCAAGAAGGTGTGGTACATATACACCATGGAATATTACTCAGCATTCAAAAAAGATAAACACATGCAATTTGCAGCAACATGGATGGAGCTGGAAGGGATCATGCTCAGCGAAATAAACCAGAAAGAAAAAGAAAAATACCAGATGGTCTCACTCATAACAGGAATCTAGAAAACTTAAATAAGGGACCAGGAAAATGAATAACTATAAGAAAGTGAAAATCAAAATCAACAAACAACTATGAACCAGAGATACTCTATGGGAAGGTGGGGGGGGCGGGGAGGGGAGGGATTGGGGTCAAAATAAGGGGGTTGCAATTGTATGGGGAATATAAAAATAGAATTTATTTTAAAAAATTAAAATTAAAATTAAAAAAAAGGGTAAACAAAATATGAGTTGAGATCAGATTTTTTTGCTAGACAATCAACACTGCACTAATTATTTCTTCACTCTGTGCACAGCTTTTTAAAAGATCTTTTGTTGTCCTTGTCACTATTTTTCCAAGCTTCAGCTCACTTGGAGCATTCTGACAGACACAGATGCTCCATTACCATTACCCTTATAGGTCCCTTTCCTTCCACATCTTTTTTGATTTAATTATATAAATACATTTTAAGAATCTCAACTGTTTTTTTTCCTCAGTCCCTTCAATTGCTCACTCAGATAATTACAATTGGGCAATCACAAAGTATAGAAGAGGGCTAGGAATGGTAATAATCTGATTGGAAAGGGCTGGGGTTTGCTTTGAGATGACAATAATAATAAGCAAATACCTTTTTACCTATACGGAATGTTACTGATAAATAAAAATAGTGATATTAATAAATATGCTTTCATACTATAAATGAGATTACTATGCCTGTTACCCATATTATTAAATGATATTTTATTTTTTCCCATTATTAGGGCTTCGTAGGAGGCTAATTGGAGTGAGGGACCCCTTGGGCACCTTTTCAGGATTAGAATTGTGTCTTTTTTTTTTTTTTCCTAGAGACATGTCTTATTTATTTATTTTTTATTATTTGTTTGTTTGGTTGGTTTATACATGCACTGGGTACAGTCAGAAGTGCGGGAGGGTGAGAGAATTCACCAGAGCCAGAGCGGGGAGCAGAGCAGGCAGAAGGACCGAAGTACACTGCTGAGGGGAGCAGCGGGCGGCAGGAGAGGTCTGCGCGCCATGCGGGACCCTCCTCCGGTGGCTGGGGAGCAGCCGGGGATCGAACCGGCGCCGCAGAGGCCGCGGGCAGCTTCGCAACCCAGCGCTCAACCGCTGCGCCACCGGGGAGGCCCAGAATTGTGTCTTTGTGAGCTTCCTGTACCTTAGGCCTCCTTTCTTGCCTGGGTATCATCCAGTGAAATTCCCATGCATTCCATTTCCCTGAACTTCCTGACGTCTCTGGCGGTGCATGCCTTCCCTGAAAACATGGACTCTTTCCCAAGGGAGGCCTCTCCTGACCTTCTCTATTCCTCCCAAAGCATTAGCCAGTGCCCTTCTTAAAGGGCAGACTTTTACTTCCTTCCCTTTTCAGTAAAGGAAAATGTGTCAAGTTGAAAAAAAGATGTTGGTGATGTTCTAGTTTTGGCCAAAAGTGACTTCAGCAGACACACAGAAAAGCAAAGTTCCCCTTATTACTGTATCTTGGATTAGGACAATGGCTTTAAAGGCACATACACTTCTAAAAGTAATATTTGTACCCACAAAACAGTCACCAAAGGTAGAAAGCATGTTTTCAAAAACAATCTGTTGTCTACACAAGATGAACAGATTTCCCATGTGAACCTGTCATAGACCACACTAGGCCCCGGGACAGCCTGCTCAGAACCCCTTCAAGAGTGCATTCTCCTTGGTCCCTCAGAGTCCAACCTGCTCTCTTGAGTTCTTTTCTTCTTGTTCTGCTTCTTTCTTTTGTCCTCATCCACGTACTTTCTCCAAAAAGCCACCCATCTCCAAGTATACCCACCACTACGTGGTATAAAACTTCTTTATTTATTCAAACTCCCTTCTTAGCATGAATGTAATCACATTTTTCTGTTACTATGTCCTAAAATTGATTTCTATCCCAACAAGTGTTGGAGATACCTCTGAAAAAAGAGATTTCTTTTTATTTTAACCATGGTATGATACTTGTGCAAAAACCTATCATTAAAGAACTATAAATCTTACTGTAGAAATGTAAGGCAAATAGTTTACCCAGTGATCTTCTCTCTTCCAATGTCACAATAACCAAGTAGAAGACCCCAAGTGGGTAGAAACAGACTTCAAGCTGGTAGAAGCGTGTGCACAGATGTGGCAATGTGTGCAGATATGAACACATGCACACACACACACACAGTGAATCACACCAATAAGTGGTTATTGTTTTAAACCACTAAGTTTTGGAGAGGTGTGTTATGCAGCAACAGATCACCAGAACAAGGCTCCAGGTACTTAGGATAAATGCCCAAGATCCCATCAACCTTTAAGACATTTCTAGGTTTCTTCTAAGTGTCATTTATTCACAATAAATAGCCAGGAGTATGTTTCAGCAAACAATCTAGTGCACCTGTCTCCCAATCTAGTGCACCTGAGCCTATCAGGTGTTTGCTGCACCAGCTCTGTTCCTGCCTCCCCATTAACAGGAAATCATCAAGCATCAGGAGGTCAAGGCCAGACAGGAGAGGCTGGAACTCTTCCATCTTGGGAGGTGCTCTTCCCACACATCACCAGCTCCCCTCTGTGAGAGAGTGGCCCACCACTGGGGTCATCACTGGGGTTTGCAAGCCCCCATATCATCTGTCTCCTCTTTCTCACACACACTTCCCCACCCCTCAGATTCCTGGTGCTGGTTTTGCCTCTCCCACCTCTGCCTACCTAGCTTCTCCCTGGGCTTCCGCTCCTCTGACAGGCTCAAGTACAGTATTGCTCCGCAAGCCTTCACTTGGGCCACAGAAGAGCCATTAGTTGAGAGTATGCCCTCACTCCCCTGGGGCTCAGACCAGGCAGGAAGGCAAAGACTCCTTCCAGTGCCCCTGGCCCCTAGCTCTCTCAATGAGGTCTGCCCATTGAATCTCTGAATTTTCATCCCTGTGAGATCCCTTGGTTCATGCCGCAGAGGGCTGATGCCCTCTGCCAGCCCTGGCAGGCCCTAAGAGCTGCCACCTGCCTGTCTCACTTGATCCTCTGATACTTTCTTCCCTTTCTGCCTGGACTCTTCTTCCCCACCACACATCAACTTGCATCCTTTCCCTAGACCATCTGCCCAAGTCCCAGACTACCTTTCTGGATTCAACTAAATTGCCTCTCTTCTACCTACCTGAGCCCAGACACAGCCCCAAAGGAAGACTCTCTCCCTCCAAGATGACAGCCCTAGCTCAACTCCTGCCCTTTCCATGTCTGGCAGAGTCCCCTTTCTTCAGCTCTCTGCTTTCAGCACACACTTACCTTCACTCAACTGGAGAGCCCTCTGCTGGCACTGGCGCCTCCTGATAGAGCCCTTTGAGAGCAGTGCACAAATATGTTGAAACAAGTTGCAAGAGAGTGACAGGGTCTCAGTCTAGGTTATTCCAGGCCATCACTCACTGCAAAATAGGCTCATCTGCTCCAAGAAACTTCAACAAGGAAATAACTGATACAGGAAATGTTCTACATCTGCACAGCACTGTTCACTGTCTAACATATTTATACATTTATATATAAAATGAACACATAAATTTAACTTATGTGTCTTATTTATTGTCTCTCTCCTTTCATTAAGCTGCAAACTTGACAAAAGCACAAATATTTGTTTGTTTTATTCACTATTACTTCCCAAAAGTGCCCCATTCATAGTAGGTGCTCAGTAAGTATTTGGTGAATAAATGAATGAGTAAGTACTTACAGTTCCTCCTCTTTCCTTTGGATTCTCAGATGCCTAATTTATACTCTAAGGTCTTTGCTTCAAGCAAGAGAAACCATTTCTGGCTTAGTTAAAAAATGGAGGATTTATTGGGATGCTAACAATCCCAGGATTGTTACTGGTAGGAGAAACAGGCATGGGGAACAATTATCACTCAGATGCTCAGAAAACAGGAGTGACCTGAACAGTCCAGTCAGACTGGAAATGAGACTCTGAACTACTCCAGAGTCTGTTGCTCTGCTCTCGGGTTCCAGAAAGGGCATACTTTCAGTGTGCTGGATCAGACCTGCCCCTTGGACAGCAAAGGACAGCATCAGACTATAGACATGGGAAAGGGACCATCCTCCAAGGAATTAGGAAGTTAGGATGAAAAAGTTAATTCCAAGCAGCTGAATAGCAAAATAACAAAACTCTCATCTAGAGAGCCAGGCAGTTCATTTGGGCTGAGCAATTCCCAACTCACCAATTCAAACTGTTTTCCCTCTAAGAAGGGAATTTTCATGTGTTTTCTTCCACCACTGCATGCTTAGATAAGCAAAAGCAAATTCTATTAGAAACTTATTAAAAGCTCTGTAGAAGGATGTTCTAAATGCAATTTCAATAAAGTTTGGGAGTCAATACTGTAAAGACTTGAAATATATTGACTCATTAAAAAAAACCCTCCCCCTTAGAACCTTCTCCAGCAGCCAATCACAACTTTGTGCTGCTTTGATTTACGGCATTGGTCACCATGGCCCAGCCGTTTAATCTTGTAATCAACATCAATCACCAATTTTTATTACAACATTTTGCCGGCTGAGCAAAAAAACACTTCTCCTGAGGACAAATTAGGCACCCCAAAGTGACTCTTGCAAATAAATGCCGTTGGCCATAACTCGCAGTGCTGCATTCACTCACAGTAATTCATCCTATAAGTGCCAGAAGCTAAAAGCAATTGCATAATTTAAAAAAATAAAAGAAATATCCAAAGAGATTCACAGAATATAATGGCTATCCAGTGACTGAGTAAAAATTTTTAGTGGTTCAATGACAACATGTACTTTCATTTATGCCTCCAATGGTTGTCATCCAAAAGATATTAAGTGTGTCCAACTATCCTTTAAGACAGATCATAACTCACCATTAAGATGATGCAAGGCCCTATTAGGTTGACAGGCAGACTTCCCCATTGGTTCAAGGTGCTCGTCCCTGAGCTTGCACGCAATAGTGAAAAAGTAATGACCAAACAGAAGACACCATGCAGAATGGCTAATTGCCAGATGCACCACCAATAAATCAGCTGGACCCCATTAATAAGTAATGGTGCTCAATTTACCGTTAATTCAGATACTCCTGGCAAACCCAGGGAGCTCTTTAAAAGTAACTGCAGTAATAATTCCCCTTTATGTAAGTCAAATAAAATTAGCATTTAATCCTGGAGTTGTATCATGTAAAAATAATCATTATGATACATTATTTAAATTTTCTCGGCACAGATTTCAGGATTCTGAGGTCTGGGTCCACTATTCCCACTTAGTTATCAATATACCATACATTTTGTAGTCTCTGAGTTGCCTAGTAACTGTTAGTAAAACAGGAAAACTCAAAATAGTCCACGAGTAATACATAAGTCTGGATGTGTTATTGTTAGGTATTATAGTCACTATTAGCAACAATAACAAAGTAGTCTGTTTCCTCTGTCATCTCTTCTGCTAACTTGATTCTCCAGATTTTACACAAAAGGCACAATAGAGAATAAAGAAGTTTCCTTCAACAAGAGGGGTACAGAGAAGTGCTCAAGAGGGAATCCAGGGCTCACTGCTAATTGCTGTGAAGTGGAAGGTAATTCTCCCCCTTAATCTCGCAGTTTTTCCTCCAAGAAAATACTCATCTAATTTGCGCTTTTTTCCTGCCCCCAGGTAGGAAAAATGACGAGATAGAATTTCTCCCTGGGGACTAACACATCCCAAACCACTCAGAACATCTGCCATAACCTTGTTCAAAAACACAGTAAAAAGACTTGTGTTTCTGTGGCATCTTTTCCCTTACAAGCAAAGGATTTCAGTGCCAACACCTGAAAATCCTTCCAGGGTTGTTGCCAGGAACACGAGGTTCGTGTGCACACACTCTGGAGGTCACTGAGACCTCACATGCAGGCTGGCTGTGGCTCGGGGTATTATTAATAATCCAATTTAGGAATCACAATAGTGTGCACTTAAACTCCCCATGAAAATCCCTCCCACGGCCTATTAGGCCCAGACCTGTTTGCAGCCCAGTATTTGTATGTGCAGGATACTCTCTGGGCTCTTCTGGATTAAATGCATACATTTAAAAATATAATCACTCCCTAATTATTTTATTATGAATTCTTTTCCAGAAGACCACAATGGCCATTTTAATGGGTAGACATATTTAAATAATATAAGTATTTAAAACTGTATTAAGAAATGTACAGTGATTGTTTTGCTGGTCTTCAAAGGCCACCTGACATATAAGTATTACAAATTGAGGAATTAGAATCTTCTCTCCAAGTAGTGCAGGGAGCACCTGGAATATTCCTATTTTCCCAGCATATGGATCTTATAAAATGCCCCCTTCCCCAAAATGAACTACATGAGTCACTCCATTAATACGGTCAGTGCCTGGGAAGACACCAAAGACAGATAATGTGAATGTGTAGCAAATAAATGAAAAGAATGCTGGTTACTTTCAACATTTCTTTTAGTGTTCAGGTATATTTTAAAATAAATACATAAAAATTTTCCCACTTTTTCTTCAGTACTTGAAATCTATTTTTTTTAAAAAGCTAAACCTTTTGTTCCAATTAATAACTAGCTACGATGTGCATAAATTTGCTTGAGCTCAAGAGGCTCAAAGTCTAAATATATAAAATATAATAAATGAATTAGCGCTATGACTCTAAAGTGCATTTAAACACAATATTCCAGACATGGGGAATGTTTTCCTACCATCTCTGAAACAGATCAAGTTAACATCCTGGATTAGAGAAAATAAATATTCATATGGCACCTCCTACTGCGCCTTAGAAGTGGGGGCTTGCAAGCAGATGAACTTAGATCTCTCCACAAAGCAGGTGAAGGATGCAGCCCCAGTCCTGCGGCAGGTGCCATCCAGACTTGTGGCATCAGATGTGCCCAGCAGGTCCCAAATCTGCCAAAGCACTAGCACTGCCCATAGCCACACAGACTCAGAGGAGGGCTCGACAGATTGTGGTGCCTGCACAGATGTTGTCCAGTCCCCCGATGATCCTGTTCCATGCCTGTTGTGTTATACATTATATATTCCCTGCACTGAGCCAGAGAAGCTCACTGGTGGCACAAAGCACTGAAATTGGCATGGATTATCCATTAGAAGCAGGGTTTACCAAAGGCTGGAAAATGTGCTGTCAGTTTAGATAACATACACACAAACTTGAAGGTGAAATTAGTAGGTACATATTTATTTTCCTGGACACTCAAAATATACAACTAGAATATCAAACTGACGTGTTTATTATTATGTAAGATGTAAGTTTTTTAACATAGGTCCATTTAAATTTGAACTTAAAATTTTTAAGGATCTGGAAAAAATAATAATAATAAATAAAAAAATAGCAGGCAACTATAAATCAGGACATTCTGCAGGAGAGGGGGGAGGGAGAGAAATCAAAACAGGGGTGGGAAGAGCACAAGGGACTATGGTGATGGTGCACGGGTGAATTGGTGGTGGAAATCCTATGGAGACTATACCTGTGAGGAGAAAGCAAACACTGTACAAAAATGAACAATGATGTAAAATAAACAAGTTTTAAAAAAGAATGGACTAGGGGCCTCCCCGGTGGCGCAACGGTTGAGCGCTGGGTTGCGAAGCTGCCCGCAGCCTCTGCGACGCCGGTTCGATCCCCGGCTGCTCCCCGGCCACTGGAGGAGGGTCCCACATGGCGCGCAGACCTCTCCTGCCGCCCGCTGCTCCCCTCAGCAGTGTACTTCGGTCCTTCTGCCTGCTCTGCTCCCCGCTCTGGCTCTGGTGAATTCTCTCACCCTCCCGCGCTTCTGACTGTACCCAGTGCTTGTATAAATAAATAAAAATCAAATAAAAATAAATCTTTAAAAAAAAAAAAAAAAAAAAAAAGAATGGACTAGTATGTCATTATAGTTAAATGTATGTCGTTACAGGGTAATGGTGGCTTGCAAATTTCTAAATATTTACAAATGCCTAAGCCTTTTTTGTTACTGAAAATACATTTATTTTCAATATTGAATAGTTCAGGATGCCAAAAGTTTAAATTTGGGGATTTACAGGTATAAGTAGTACTGAGGATCTTTCCTCCTTGGGTCAGCTTCATGCCTGTTCAGCAGTAGAGTGGGTGTGGGTAGCAACGCTGATGTTCTGTGTGCTGCACTGCAACTATGGATGTTTACATAGAGAGAAACAGTCAAGCTTCAAATTGTGGCCCACAGTGTGCAGGTAAGTAACAAAAATACACGGGGCTGATGTCCTGCTGTGTCGAGTGACGGGTCTGAGGCAGGGACTCAGCTTCTCTGGGATCATCTGCAAAACAGGGCAACAATAAAGCTACCTCCCACGTTGTGGCAGACACAGAGGAATGAATTATAAGATGGCTTTTTAAAAATGTATAAAATAATGTCATTATTATTATGATGGAGGACCCACAGTTCTCCAAAAGGATGAAACAACCCCCCCTACTTCTCTGCTCCTGAGTTTAAGCTGCAGCTCAGCCCCTCTCCAGGGAGTTCAGGAGCAGAGCAGTCAGTAACAGAACCATACCTGCAGAATCAGCACCATATTCAGAAACCTGCACTCAGGAGGCTGGAATCCACCAGAAGCTCCTCCAGTGATCACCTGGGGTCAGCACTCAGCTTCCCCTTTAGCTGTGAGGATGTCATCAGGGCAGTTAAACACAAAGAAGGGGACAGATGCTGCCATGAGGTCTCCATTACTGGTGAGACAGGTGAGGGCAGGCTCGCTGGGGAAGCTCCTCAAACAGCAGGGGAACAAAGGGGACATGAAAAGAGTGGGAGCTGGAGAGAGGCTGTATCAAAGATCTCAAAACCAAATACCTTCTAAGGCAAGCAGCTAGTGAGCAAAATGGACAAGAGTGGGTGGTAGTGAACTGTGAGCAGGCGCCTGGGCTAGGAAGGCATCTGCTGCCGGAGCCGACTGTCATCGAGCAGAAACTGGTTTTTTCAGGAGACGCTGAAGTCTGCATTTTTATGTGAAATCTCCCACTTATGAAATCCTCTGCCCATTAAATAAGTCTGTAGGCCGCATGCCTTTCTACGGCTGCCATTTTGCAAGCTCTGTTGTGCCGCCCCAGGAGATGGCTGGGGGAGCGGGGGTATGTCACAGTGAGAAGGCAGTTGTTTAGCTATTTGCTGATGTCATACAAAAAAAAAAAAAAGCCAATAATTCACATAGTGAACTTTGCTCTTGGGAATCACAGGTGGACAGGCTAAGACGTAGGACCATGTTGTAATCACCTGCTACAGGAGACCCCTTTCAGCCAAGGAAGAATTTGCCCTACTGGGTGAAGTAGGTAGGATGACAAAGGCCTCCCCTTAAGTTAGGCAACCACAGTGAAATACGGATGTCCTGTGCACTGTCCACACATGCCTCAGGGGGGTGTGGTACAGAAATGTGACCGGAGGGCCTCCCCTGGTGGCGCAGTGTTTGAGTGCTGGGCTGCGAAGCTGCGCGTGGCCTCAGCAGCACCGGTTTGATCCCCAGCCACCAGGCGAGGGTCCCACATGGCGCGCAGACCTCTCCTGCCTCCCGCTGCTCCCCTCAGCAGTGCACTTCGGTCCTTCTGCCTGCTCTGCTCCCCGCTCTGGCTCTGGTGAATTCTCTCACCCCCTCCCGTGCTTCTGACTATACCTAGGCTGAAAGAAAAGAAAAAAAGAAAGGAAAGGAAGGAAGGAAGGAAGGAAGGAAGGAAGGAAGGAAGGAAAGAAAGAAGGAAGGAAAGGAAGGGGAAAGGAAGGAAGGGAGGAAGGAAGGAAGGAAGGAAGGAAGAGGAAGGAAGGAAGGGAAGGAAGGAAGGAAAAAAAGAAAGAAAGAAGTAAGTAAATAAATAAATAAATCCTTTAAAAAAAGAAATGCAACCAGAGAGAGCAGGATGGACATCTTCACTCTAAACAGAGACAAGCCCAAGAACTGAGGAAGGGACTATGAAAAGACCATCAAAATCAGCTCTAGAAAACAACCAATCTTCCCACAAAGATCACCACCCGCAGCGGAACTGCCTCATGCCGTCAGTGTTACGGGCCATGCAGGGAATTTTCTGCAAAGTGCCTGAACTCCCAAAGTCCAAGCATAAAGTCCCCAGGCAAGTGAGCTGAGACACCAGGACATCTCCTACACGTGCCACCCATGGTCAGACACTGCCTGGCCCACTGTGACCCCGGCCACAGGGCAGCCACAGTCTCACCAGAGGGAGGAGAGAGCAGACCTGAGCGGGGCTGCCTGAGCCACAGCCCGAGCAGGACCAATTTGGCTGGGAGTCCCCCGTGATGGGGGACACGTGTAAGCCAAGGGATGCACACCACGGTGAAGTGGTCTCCACCTGCCAGTCCTGCGGCTACCTGAGCAAGAGTGGGTGGTCTTGCTTGCAAACACAGCTTGCCTGCCCCTGCCCCCACTCTGGATCTGTCTGTTGCACTGAGCTGACCCCAAACAACAGAGATTAGAATCCATGTAGGAAAAGCTTGGACCAGGAGACAAAGCCCACAGGGCAGAGCCCATGGGGGCTGAAGCTGGGTAGGCAGGGGCCTTCCTTCTCCAAATTGGCCACAGGGGGCAGCCTGGACATGGGAAGGGCACACAGCAGCAAAGAAGCAGAAGGGCCCTAGAGCAGGGTGCTGGGGTCCACACACCCACACCCCACTACCCTGTCTCCCTTCCTCCTTGCGGTTGCTTTCCCAAACAGCCAATTTCTAAGAGTGCAGCTCAGGGTCAGGTATTAAGATATTACAGTGGAGAAGCCAGGGGGGTAGGGGGGTAGGGGGGACATTCAGTTATTTCCAAGGGGAGGAGAGTGTTCAAGAGTGTTCTCAGAACAGAAGCATGATTTGAACTGGCCGGTACTGATGATAAGGTAACAGCTAAATGCTGTTGGCACAGTTCAGTTAACTGTGTTCGGTGCTTATGGGGATGATGGAATTTGCTATCATTATAAGATTAACTAGGCAGGCAGGCAGGTGCATAGGGAAGCGTCGCAGAAGGAACAGCAATGAACAAAGGGCAAAGGAGAGGAAGAAAGTGCAGTCGTGCTGGGGGACAGTGAGGTGGAGACACAGGAGGCCAGAGGCAAGCTGGTGAGAGCACTCTTCCAGGAAGCCCCTCCCTGGGGTGGCTCCCCATCCTGCTTATTGTCCCTCCACACCTAAATGCACACTTTGTAGGATGTGCTTGTCAGGATTACATTTGAAGAATTAGACACCCACAATAATAGACAGAAGGCAGCCTACTGTTCTCTGGCCTACAAGGAAGGGTTAATCCCACTAGTGCAGGCCAGGCCCTCCCGGACACCTCTCCTCCACCCCGAGGGGAGACCCCACATGGGCTCGGGAGCTCCAGCAGCTGTAGCTACATCCTGTTAGCCACGCCATGACTTGGCAGAGAAGGGCTGGAGGCGCACAGTCAACTTGTAGGGGAGGTTCAAAGAAGTGATGGGGGGGGCCAGGGGAGAGAGAGGGGGATGAGAAGGAACAAACGAGGGAATTCCAGTGGTCTATGGTGGTGGGAATATGGGTGAATTGGTGGTTGGTGCACTATAGTGGCAATACCTGATTGGGGTACCCTAATATTACCTCAGTTAAAAATTAATTAATTTTTTAAAAAAGAAAGAAAAATAAGTCATTTCAGGTGTTTGATTTTTTTTTTAAGTATAACAAAGTAAGTGGTTTTGGTCCTCCCTGGTGGCGGCAAGGGGTTAAGACACAACCTATGAAGCTAACCACAACCACTGCAGCAAGAGTTCAATCCCTGGCCAGGGAGCAACCCACATGGCGAAGCAGACCCCTCCTGACTCAGCCGCTGCTCCCCTCAGCAGTGTACTTTAGTCAATCTGCCTGTTCTGTTCCCCTCTGTCTCTGGTGGATCCTCTCACCCCCCCCCCCACACCTCTGGCCTGTACCCCTGTTCTTGTATGCATAAAATAAATAAATCTTTAAAAAAAAAAAAGTAACTAGTTTAAATTCAACATATGCTTTTTTAATATGCTTTTAAAATGCCTATGGGAAGCAATTTCAGGATTGCAATTCCTGAAACCTTCAAAAATGGTGAATTAGTTAAATATCATGATTAGTAGTTACTTATCACATTGTAGTATAATAATGTGATAGAATAATAACAAAAATAAAGGTAGGCATATTAACATGATAGATGAGTATATGCATGTGTATATAAAAAAATATCCCTCATTTTATGTACAGGATTACATGATATAGATAATGCAAATTAGCATTTTATATTTATATGTATATACATACACACTATATCTAAGCATGTGCATGCACACACACACATACAAACGCACAAACACACACATCTACTATTTGATGAACAGGATTATGTAAAATGGAGAAGTCTTGTTTTTTACCAATCTCGATCTTCCATAATGTTAAAACATTTACTGGGCTCAACGCTCTCACAGATAGTTACTGAAAAGCAAACCAAAACACACCAAAAAAGAAAAGAAAATACTGTGCTAGGCAGCTCTAAAATGCAATAACAATACAGTTCAAATCAGGTAATAAAGTTTTTTAGAGACACTGAAAGCATTTTACAGACAACAGGAAAACACAGGCCATATCTCCTCTGCCAGCAGTTCTTAGCTGTTTATTGCAACGTGGAGCCATTATTTACCATGTGGAGAATTTCATTTCAACCACAAGGAAAAAAAAGGAATCCATAATTCTGCTCCTAATGGACAATGCACTCTCGTGCTCCCAGCCCTTCATCAACATTGGGTGATGCAGCTTCCCAGTGTTCCTTGATACTGACACCGAGTGGGGCTTTTCCCCAGGAAGTGGCAAGAGATGGAGGTCACTGTCCTCAGCTCTGTGGACCATGATCCGCCCTGGGGGAGACCTCATGGCAGGTATTTAGACAAGCCCTAGCAACCTCATCCAGTCCACCACCTCCTTACCTGCAGACAAGAGTGACTTGGCGCCCCACTGTCTGAGGCTGCTGGAGAGGTGTCTTCAATTCAAAATATCTATCAATCAACACACATTGATTGATTTTTTTAATTATCTCCACAGAGCAGACTTGATTCTGAAGAGCTTATATGATTTGAAAAATGTATCACCTCTTTGTCAAAACATGTAATAATTTATGAAGGCCCTTTCACTCAAAGTCTGTAGTTCAAAACTGGCAATTTGCAAGCTCTTAACGTGTTACTAGATATACCCGGTTAAGATTTGTAGACTCTCATCCCTTTATATAATTGTAAGAAATTA
>NW_023601021.1:0-23994 GCF_014898055.3 Talpa occidentalis | reverse complement strand
AGAGGCCTGTCTTCTCCTCAGAATCTGCTTCCCAGAGTGTCATTTTTCCTCAGAACTTTCTCCTCAACAAGAATTACTACAGTAGTCTCCTCAAATTTTTCTCCACAGAGGCCTGTCTCCTCCTCAGAATCTGCTTCCCAGGGGGTCATTTCTCCTCAGATATTTCACCTCAACAAGAATTACTACAGTAGTTCCTCAAATTTTTCTCCTCAAAGGCCTGTCTTCTCCTCAGAATCTGCTTCCCAGGGGGTCATTTCTCCTCAGAACTTTCTCCTCAACACTCCTTATGGCAGTATTTCTCCTCAGATTTTTTCCTCAGAGGTCTGTCTTCTCCTCAGAATCTGCTTCCCAGGGGGGTCATTTCTCCTCAGATATTTCTCCTCAACACTCCTTACTGCAGTATTTCTGCTCAGATTTTCTCCTCAGAGGCCTGCCTTCTCCTCAGAATCTGCTTCCCAGGGGGTCATTTCTCCTCAGATATTTCTCCTCAACACTACTTACTGCAGTATTTCTCCTCAGATTTTTCTGCTCAGAGGCCTGTCTTCTCCTCAGAATCTGCATCCCAGGGGGTCATTTCTCCTCAGATATTTATCCTCAACAAGAATTACTATTTAGTTGTCAAATTTTTCTCGTCAGAGGCCTGTCTTCTCCTCAGAATCTGCTTCCCAGGGGGTCATTTCTCCTCAGAACTTTCTTATTAACACTCCTTACTGCAGTATTTCTCCTCAGATTTTTCTCCTCAGAGGCCTGTCTTCTCCTCAGAATCTGCTTCCCAGGGGGTCATTTCTCCTCAGACATTTCTCCTCAACAAGAATTACTACAGTAGTTCTCCTCAAATTTTTCTGCTCAGAGGCCTGTCTTCTCCTCAGAATCTGCTTCCCAGGGGGTTATTTCTCCTCAATATTTCTCCTCATAACTCCTTACTGCAGTAGTTCTCCCAAGATTTTCTCCTCAGAGGCTTGTCTTCTCCTCAGAATCTGCTTCCCAAGAGGTCATTTCTCCTCAGATATTTCTCCTCATCACTCCTGACTGCAGTAGTTCTCCTCGACTTTCTCCTCAGAGGCCTGGCTTCTCCTCAAAATCTGCTTGCACGGCATCATTTCTCCTGAGATATTTCTCCTCATCACTCCTTACTGCAGTAGTTCTCCTCAGATTTTTTCCTCAGAGGCCTGTCTTTTCCTCAGAATCTACTTCCCAGGGGGTCATATCTCCTCAGGCATGTCTCCTCAACAAGAATTACTACAGTAGTTCTCCTCAAATTTTTCTCCTCAGAGTCCTGTCTTCTCAGAATCTGCTGCCCAGGGGTTCATTTCTCCTCAGATAATGAAATGATTGCATATTTATAATAATTAATCATTGAAATGATAATGAAATACTAATTATAAAGCATAACATGATTACTAAATAATTAAATAATAATTATAAAGCAATTAAGTGATTATTAAAGAATGAAATAATGATTAAATAATTATGGGATAAGAACTATAAAATTATTAAAAGATATTAAGATATTAAATGATGATTGATAATTAAATAATGAGAAAATAATTAAACGATAGTTGAATAATTAGTAACAATTATAGAGTATTTAAATATTCATCAGACAATTAAATAACAATCATAAAGTCATTAAATTATAATTAAATAATTAAATACTAAATATACCATAATTAACTGAGTATTAGAAAATTAAATGACGATTATGCAAACCTACAATAACTATTATAAAATAATGAAAATATTATTTTAAAATCCTATGTGTATCACATAATAATGAAAGAATAAGTACCAAATAATTGAATGCGTGAGGAAATTCTCAGTCCGAAGACTAGGTGGGACCAGCCAGCTGCGCGACTTCCTCAGGCTCCATGCTCAGCTGTGACTGGACGGCAGATCGACCTCCTTAGCCCACAGTCTGCTCAGGGGACCGCCAACAGGTCGACCTCCACAGCCTTTAGGCTGGACTGGTGTCGGGCAGCAGGTAGAACTCCTCAGACCCCTGCAGGGCTGGGGCTGGCTGGTAGGGATCCCTCTACAGACCCCAGGCTTGGGAGGGTCCGGCCAACAGGTCGACCTCATCAGCCCCTTGGCTGGACGGGGGCCAGCCAGCAGGTCGACCTCATCAGCCCCCCTGGCTGGACTGGGGCCGGCCAGCAGGGAGAACTCTTCAGACCCCATGCTTGGGAAGGGCCAGCCAGAAGGTCGACCTCCTCAGACACCAGGGTGTGCTGGGGCCAGCTAGCAGGGAGATATCTAAAGCCCCCAGGCTAGGGAGGGGCCAGCCAAATGGTCGACCTCCTCAGACCCCAGACTGTGCTGGGCCCGGCCACAGGTCCACCTCCTCAGCCCCCAGGCTCGGAGGGTCCGGGCAGCAGGTCAACCTCCATATACTCGAGGCTGGGCTTGGGCCGCCCAGCAGGTCGACATCCCCAGCACACAGGCTTGGGAGGGACCGACTAGCAGGTCGACATCCGCAGACTCCTGGCTGGGGTAGGGCCGCCCAGCAGGACGACATCATTAGCACCCAGGCTGGGAGGGGGCCGGGCAGTAGGTCCATATGCAGAGTCTATGGACAGCTAGAGCCGACCAGCAAGTCCATGGACTGAGCCCCTCTGCTGGGCTGTGGCCGGCAGAATGGTGGATTTGCAGAACCCCAAAGCTGAAATAATGAAGTAATGAAATGATTATTGAATTATAAAAATAGAACATTGAATGAGAATGAATATTAATTATAAAACAAGAAAATGCTTTCTAAATAATTAAATAATAATTAAAAAGCAATTAAGTGATTATTTAAGAATGAAATAATGATTAAATCATTAGGGCATAACAACTATAAAATAATTCAAAGATATTAAGATATTAAATGCTGATCGATGATTAAATAATGAGAAAGTAATTAAACTACAATTAATTAAGTAGATTATGTAGTATTTAAATTTTCATCAGACAACTAAATAACAATGATAAAGTCATTAAATTATAATTAATTAAAAAATAATTATACCGTAATTCAATGATTATTAGATAATTGAATGTCGATTAAGCAATACTTCAAAAACTATTATAAAATAATGAA
The DNA here is from genome assembly GCF_014898055.3 of Talpa occidentalis. NCBI lineage: Eukaryota > Metazoa > Chordata > Mammalia > Eulipotyphla > Talpidae > Talpa > Talpa occidentalis. The sequence continues at coordinate 20,915 of NW_023601021.1, read as the reverse complement.
AATATTAATTTATAATCCATTGTGTATCACATAAATATTAAAGAATAATTACCAAATAATTGAATGCATGAGGAAATTCTCAGCCCGAAGAATAGGCTGGGACATGTCAACTGCTCAACTTCCTCAGCCCCCAGGCTCAGCTGGGGCTGGCCAGCACATCGCCCTCCTCAGCCCACAGTTGCTCAGGGGCCTGCCAGCAGGTCCACCTCCTCAGCCTGTAGGATGGACTGGTGTCGGCAGCTGATCGAACTCCTCGGACACCCACAGTGGTGGGGCTGGCCGGCAGGGTGCCCTCTATAGCCCACAGACTTGGGAGGAGCTTGCCGACAGGTCGACCTCATCAGCCCCTTGGCTGGATGGGGGCCGGCCAGCACATCGAACTCATCAACCCCCTGGCTGGACTGGGGCCGACCAGCAGGGAAACCTCTTCAGCCCCCATGCTTGGGAAAGGCCGGCCAGAAGGTCGACATCCTTAGACACCAGGGTGTGCTGGGGATGGCTAGCAGGGAGATATCTAAAGCCCCCAGGCTCGGGAGGGGCCGGCCAGCAGGTCAACATCCACAGACTCGAGGCTGGCCTGGGGCCACCCATCAGGTCGACCTCCCCAGCACATAGGCTTGGGAGGGGCCGACTAGCAGGTCGACATCCCCAGACTGCAGGCTGGGGTGTGGCCGGCCAGCAGTCCACTCATTAGCACCCAGGCTGGGAGAGAGCCGGGCAGCAGGTCCATATCCAGAGTCTACGGACAGCTGGAGCCGGCCAGCAAGTCGATGGCCTCAGCCCCTCGGCTGGGCTGTGGCCGGCAGAAAGGAGGACTTGCAAAGCCCCGAAGCAGAAATAATGAAGTAATGAAATGATTATTGAATGATAAAAATAGAACATTGAATGAGAATGAAACATTAATTATAAAACAAGAAAATGCTTTCTAAATAATTAAATAATAATTAAAAAGCAATTAAGTGATTATTAAAGAATGAAATGATGATCAAATCATTAGGGCATAACAACTATAAAATAATTAAAAGATATTAAGATATTAAATGATGATCAATAATTAAATAATGAGAAAATAATTAAACGATAGTTCACTAATTAAGTAGCCATTATAGAGTATTTAAATTTTCATCAGCCAACTAAATAACAATCATAAAGTCATAAAATTATAATTAAATAATTAAAAAACAAATTATACCATAGTTAAATGATTATTAGATAATTAAATGATGATTAAGCAATCCTTCAATAACTATTATAAAATAATGAACATATTAATTTATAATCCAATGTGTATCACATAATCATTAAAGAATAATTACCAAATAATTGAATGCATGAGGAAATTCTCAGCCCGAAGGATAGGCTGGGACACGCCAGCTGCTCGACTGCCTCAGCCCTCAGGCTCAGCTGGGGCTGGCCTGCACATCGACCTCCTCAGCCCACACTCTGCTCATGGCCCCGCCAGCAGGTCGACCTCCTCAGCCTATAGGCTGGACTGGAGTGGGGCCGCAGGTCGAACTCCTCAGACACCGGAGGGCTGGGGCTGGCCGGCATGGAACCCTCTACAGCCCACAGGCTTGGGAGGGGCCAGCCGACAGGTCGACCTCATCAGCCCCTTGGCTGGACGAGGGCCCAGCCAGCAGGTCGACCAAATCAGCCCCCTGGTGGACTGGGGCTGGCCAGCAGGGCAACCTCTTCAGTCCCCAAGCTTGGGAAAGGTCGGCCAGAAGGTCGACCTCCTCAGACACCAGGGTGTGCTGGGGCCGGCTAGCAGGGAGATATCTAAAGCCCCCAGGCTGGGGAGGGGCCGGCCATCAGGTCGACCTCCTCAGACCGCAGAGTGGGCTGGGCCCGGCCAGCAGGTCAACCTCCTCAGCCCCAGGCTCGGGAGGGGCCGGCCAGCAGGCCAACCTCCATAGACTCAAGGCTGGGCTGGGGCGGCCCAGCAGGTCGAGCTCCCCAGCATACAGGTTTGGGAGGGGCCGAATAGTAGGTCGACCTCCCCAGACTGCAGGCTGGGGTGGGGCCGGCCAGCAGGTCGACCTCATCAGCCCCCTGGTGGACTGGGGCCTGCCAGCAGGGAAACCTCTTCAGCCCCCATGCTTGGGAAGGCCCGGCCAGTTGTCGACCTCCTCAGACACCAGCGTGTGCTGGGGCCGGCTAGCAGGGAGATATGTAAAGCCCCAGGCTATGGAGGGGTGGCCAACCGGTCGACCTCCTCAGACCTCAGAGTGGGCTGGGCCTGGCCAACAGGTCAACCTCCTAAGCCCCAATCTCGGGAGGGGCTGGCCAGCAGGTCAACCTCCATAGACTCGAGCCTGGGCTGGGGCTGCCCAGTAGGTCGACATCCCCAGCACACAGGCTTGGGAGGGGCCGACTAGGAGGTCGACCTCCGCAGACTGCAGGCTGGGGTGTGGCCGGCCAGCAGTTCGACCTCATTAGCACCCAGGTTGGGAGGGGGCCAGGCAGCAGGTCCATATTCAGAGTCTACGGACAGCTGGAGCCGGCCAGCAAGCCCACGGCCTCAGCCACTCGGCTGGGTTTTGGCCGGCAGAAAGGTTACTTGCAGATCCCCGAAGCTGAAATAATGAAGTAATGGAATGATTATTGAATTATAAAAATAGAACATTGAATGAGAATGAAATATTAATTATAAAACAAGAAAATGCTTTCTAAATAATTAAATAATAATTAAAAAGCAATTAAGTGATTATTAAAGAATGAAATGATGATTAAATCATTAGGGCATAACAACTATAAAATAAATAAAAGATATTAAGATATTAAATGCTGATCGATGATTAAATAGTGAGAAAGTAATTAAACTACAATTAATTAAGTAGATAATATAGAGTATTTAAATTTTCATCAGCCAACTAAATAACAATCATAGTCATAAAATTATAATTAAATAATTAAGCCCGCCCCCCAGGAGGAGACCAGCACCAGCACACAGCCCCGGCCACCCGGTAAGCTTGCGCGGAAAGTGGCGCGGATCCAGACCGGATCGCAGCTGCCCAGGTCCCCGCGCCTGCGACCTAGGCTTGCGGGGAGACGGCGGAGGCCCTCCCTGAGTGAGCAGGAACAAGGCGCCCAGGCAGGGGAGCGGGATTCAAAAGGCGCCATTCCCGCGCCACTGATCTGGGCTACAGCCCGCGTCCTGGAACTGAGGGCTTTGGAACTGAGACCCGGGGCACGAAATTAGGGGCGTGGGTTCCCCACGACGGTGGGGCACAAGGCAGACACAGCACCCCAAAGCCGTTGAGGTGTACCCTACCATCCCCGCTCTGCTCCCTGTCCCACGGGGTGGAAAATCAGCTCCCCAAGGGCTCTAGGAGAGATCTCTGGCGCCACCTAGCGACTTGACCCCAGCACAGGCTACTGAAGGAGCTAGTGGCCAGCTGGGGAGTTAGCCCACACCTGGCTCCTTCCGAACAAGTAGTCTGAGCCCACAGGGAGAGCGAGCACCCACAGCCGGGGCAGACCAGGCGCGCAGAAGAGTGTGCCTGAGACCAGACGCGCAGGGAGTGTGTCCCACATCACCATTTTAGAACAGGGACATTTCTTCAGTAAAGACTACCTGCAGAAGGCTTCCTCAGGAGCCAGAGGTGAGCGGGGGAAGTTCGCCCACGCCAGACCCCCTCTGGCCTGCAGTCCAAGCCCAGAGGGGAGCAGGAACCCACCGCCGGGGCAGACCAGGCGCACAGGGGAGTGTGTCCCCACATCGGCATTTTAGAACAGGGACCTTTCTCCATTAAAGGCTGCTTGAAACTGACAGATGACTCCTGGAAGAACCAGAGGGGAACAGAGAAGCCCACCAAGATGCCGGCCAGTCCCAACAACACAGTGTCCCAACGCATACGGCAAATTAGAAAACAGACAGTAGGGAGGAGAAGAACCACACGCAACCTAGCAACTCTCCAGAGAAAAAGCACACCACAAAAAGAAAGCCAGCCCCCAGATTGCAAAGACAATAACTTGGAAGAATTTCTGAGCCTTCCAGAAAGAGAATTTAAAATTGCCGTGATTAAAAAACTGACAGAAGTCATAAAGGAAAACAATGATAAGGGAAAAATAATCAACGATCAGAAGAATGCAATTGAGTCCCTAGAGAGGGAAAACAATGGTCAGAAGAAAGAAATTGAGTCCCTAAAGAGGGAAGTAAAAGAAATGCAGGAGATCAAAGAATTAATGGAAGAACTAAAGAACTCTGGGAAAAGCAATGAAAGCAGAATAGATGAAATGGAAGAACGAATAAGTAATCTTGAAGACACAGAAATAAAAAGAACCAAAACAGAAAAGGAAAGAGAAGTACGAAGGAAAAAGAACGAAGAAAGACTTCGGGAACTATCTGACTCCATGAGGAAAGGAAATATAAGAGTTATAGGAATACCAGAAGGAGAGGAGAGAGATGTAGGAACAGAGAAAATATTCAAAGAGATAATTGAAGAGAACTTCCCAAATGTGAAGAAGGAGCTGAAAATTGATATACAAGAAGCAAGAAGAACACCAAACTTCCACGACGAAAGGAAAAATACAGCAAGACACATAATAGTAAAGCTCCCAAGAATCCAGGACAAGGAAAAAATAATGAAGCTGGCAAGAGGGAAGAAACAGATAACATTCAAAGGAAAACCAATCAGGCTGACATCAGACTTCTCCGAAGAAACACTACGGGCAAGGAGAGAGTGGAGGGACATAGTCAACAGACTCCAAGAAAACAGATGCCAACCAAGAATACTCTATCCCGCAAAGCTCTCCTTCCTTTTTGAAGAAAGAATATGGACCTTCCCAGACAAACAGAAACTCCGGAATTTCATTGCAACTAAACCCCCACTCCAAAAAATACTACAAGGAGTCCTAAAGCCAGAACCTCAGAGGGACGAATAACAATGAAAGAAGGCCAAAAAAAAAAAAGTTATTAAAAGAATAAATAAATAAAATCAAAGGAAAGACAAACACAATGGCAAATACAGATGTTAACATATCAATATTAACTCTAAATGTAAATGGACTAAACTCTTCAATAAAAAGACACAGAGTGGCAGCCTGGATTAAGAAACAAAACCCAACCTTTTGCTGTCTCCAGGAAACACATTTAGCTACAAAAGATAAAAATAGGCTCAAAGTTAAAGGATGGAAAACAATCCTACAAGCAAATGGACCAAAAAAGAAAGCAGGAACAGCTATACTTATATCAGATAAAACAGATTTCAAACTCAAAAAGATAAAAAGAGACCCCAATGGTCACTACATTATGATCAAGGGGACAATACTTCAAGAAGAAATAACACTCATTAACATATACTCACCAAACGAAGGAGCACCAAAATATATCAGACAACTGTTGTCCTCTCTGAAAACAGACATCAGAGAAAACACATACGTAGTGGGAGACTTCAACACACCACTATCAACATAGATAGATCAACAAGACAAAAAATAAGTAAAGAAACCAAAGCTCTAAATAAGGACCTAGAGCAATTAGGCTTAACAGACATCTATAGAACACTAAACCCCAAAAAAACGGAGTACACATTTTTCTCAAGCGCACACGGATCATTCTCCAGGATCGATCACATACTGGGGCACAAGACAAACATCAACAGATACACCAAGATTGAAATCATACCAACCATCTTTTCTGACCATGAAGGCATCAAGCTAGAAATAAACCATAAAAAGAAGGCAAGGAACTTTCCTACCTCATGGAGATTAAAAACCACACTACTGGAAGACCATTGGACTAATGAGGAGATCAAAGAAGAAATTAAAAAATTTTTTGAATTGAACGACAAGGAGGACACTAATATCCTAAATGTATGGGATGCAGCAAAGGCAGTAATAAGAGGAAAATATATAGCAATAGAAGCTCACATCAAGAAACAAGAAAGAACGCAAAGAAACAACCTCATCTCGAAGCTCAAAGATCTAGAAAAAGAACAACAAAAAAACCCCAAAACCAGTAGAAGAAAAGAAATAATAAAAACCAAAGCAGAAATAAATGAAATTGAAACTAAAAAAACAATCCAAAAGATCAATGAAACCAAGAGCTGGTTTTTTGAAAAAATCAATAAAATAGACAAACCCCTAGCCAGGCTCACAAAGGAAAAAAGGGAGAAAGCACAAATAAACAGGATCATCAATGAAAGAGGAGAAATCACAACGGACACAGCAGAAATCAAAAGAATAATCAGTAACTACTATGAACAGTTATATGGAAACAAGTTTAACAATCTAGAGGAGATGGACAAATTCCTACAACTCTACAATCACCCAAAGCTAGATAAAGAAGAAATAGAACACCTAAACAGACCAATTACAATTAGCGAAATTGAAATGGTAATAAAAAACCTCCCCAAAAACAAAAGCCCAGGACCTGATGGATTTACAAATGAATTCTACCAAACATTCAGAGACGAATTAGTGCCTATCCTTCACAAACTCTCCAAAAATTGAGAAGGAAGGGACAATACCAAACACGTTTTATGAAGCCAACATTACACTAATACCAAAACCGAACAAGGACAACACAAAAAAGGAAAACTACAGGCCAATCTCCCTAATGAACACTGATGCAAAAATCCTCAATAAAATTTTAGCTATCAGAATCCAACAATGTATCCATAAGATAATTCACCACGACCAAGTTGGATTCATTCCAGGGGCACAAGGATGGTTTAACATCCGAAAATCAATCAACGTTATCCAACACATCAACAAAAAGAAATATAAAAACCATATGATAATATCAATAGATGCTGAGAAAGCTTTCGACAAAGTGCAACACCCATTCATGATAAAAGCCCTTGAAATTCTTGGGATACAAGGAACATACCTCAACATCATAAACGCCATCTATGACAAGCCAACAGCCAGTATCATTCTCAATGGTGAAAAGCTGAAAGCAATTCCATTAAGATCTGGAACAAGACAAGGATGTCCACTCTCACCACTGCTTTTCAATATAATACTGGAAGTCCTAGCCAGGGCAATAAGACAAGAGAAAGACATCCAAGGAATCCAAATAGGAAAAGAAGAAGTCAAACTATCACTATTTGCAGACGATATGATATTATACATAGAGAACCCCAAAAACTCCACAGAAAAGCTAATTCAACTCATCAATCAGTTCAGTAAAGTGGCAGGATACAAAATCAACACGCAAAAGTCAGTAGCCTTCCTATACACAAACAATAAATCTGAAGAAGAAGAAATCAAAAAGACCATCCCTTTTGTTATTGAAACAAAAAAAATCAAATATTTGGGAATAAATCTAACAAAAGAGGTAAAGGACCTATACAAAGAAAACTATAAAACACTGTTAAAAGAAATAGAAGAAGACACAAAGAAATGGAGAGACGTCCCCTGCTCATGGATTGGAAGAATAAACATTATTAAAATGGCCATCCTACCAAAAGCAATATACAGATTCAATGCTATTCCAATCAAAATTTCAATGTCATTCTTCAAAGAAATAGAACAATTATTGATGAAATTCATATGGAATCACCAAAAACCCCGAATAGCCAAAGCTCTCCTGAAAAAAAAAGAAGGGAATGGAGGCATCAGACTCCCAGACTTCAAACTATACTACAAAGCCATAATCATCAAAACTGCATGGTATTGGAACAAGAACAGACATACAGACCAATGGAATCGAATAGAAAATCCAGAAATAAACCCACAGATTTATGGTCAACTAATCTTTGACAAAGGAGCAAAGAATATGCATTGGAGCAAAGAAAGTTTGTTCAATAAATGGTGCTGGGAAAACTGGGTCGCTACATGCAAAAGAATGAAGCTTGACCACCACCTCACACCATACACAAAAATCAACTCAAAATGGATTAAAGAACTAGACATAAGACCTGAAACCATAAAATATATAGAAGGAAATATAGGCGAAACACTACGTGATTTGCACATCAAAGACATCTTTACAGACACATCACCCAAAGCAGTGATAGTGAAGGCAAAGATAAACAGCTGGGACTACATCAAATTAAAGAGCTTTTGCACAGCAAAAGAGACAATAACAAAAACAAAGAGAAACCCCACCAACTGGGAGAACATTTTTGCACCCAACACTAATGATAAAGGACTGATCACAAAAATCTGCAAAGAGCTGATGAGACTCAACAACAACAAAGAAAATAATCCAGTCAAAAAATGGGCAGAAGAGCTTAAAAGAAACTTCTCTGAAGAGGAAATGCAAATGGCCAACAGGCATATGAAAAAATGTTCAACATCACTTGTCATCAGGGAAATGCAAATCAAAACTACCATGAGATACCATCTTACACCAGTGAGAATGGCACATATTAAAAAAACTAGCAACAACAAATGTTGGCGAGGGTGTGGAGAAAAAGGAACTCTTCTGCACTGTTGGTGGGAGTGCAAACTGGTCCAACCACTGTGGAAAGCTGTATGGAGATTTCTGGACCTACTAAACATAGAGCTTCCATATGATCCAGCAATTCCACTCCTAGGTATTTACCCAAAGGACACAGAAACATCCATTCCAAAGAACACCTGCACCCCTATGTTTATAGCAGCACTGTTTACAATAGCTAAGCTTTGGAAACAACCCAAATGCCCAAAAATAGATGACTGGATCAAGAAGATGTGGTACATATATACCATGGAATATTACTCAGCATTCAAAAAAGATAAACACATGCAATTTGCAGCAACATGGATGGCGCTGGAAGGGATCATGCTCAGCGAAATAAGCCAAAAAGAAAAAGAAAAATACCGGATGGTCTCACTCATAGCAGGAATCTAGAAAACTTAAATAAGGGACCAGGAAAATGAATAACTATAAGAAAGTGAATATCAAAATCAACAAAAAACTATGAACCAGAGACACTTTAGGGGGGCGGGGGTGGGAGGGGAGGGATTGGGGTCAGAATGGGGGGGCTACAATTGTATGGGGAATATAACAATAAAATTTATTAAAAAAATAAATAAATAAATAAATAAATAAATCTTAAAAAAAAAATAATTAAAAACAAATTATACCATAGTTAAATGATTATTAGATAATTAAATGATGATTAAGCAATCCTTCAATAACTATTATAAAATAATGAAAATATTAATTTATAATCCAATGTGGATCACATAATTATTAAAGAATAATTACCAAATAACTGAATGCATGAGTAAATTCTCAGCCCGAAGGATAGGCAGGGACATGCCAGCTGCTCGACTGCCTCAGCCCCCAGGCTCAGCTGGGGCTGGCCTGCACATCGACCTCCTCAGCCCACACTCTGCTCAGGGCCCCGCCAGCAGGTCGACCTCCTCAGCCTGTAGGCTGGACTGGTGTCGGGCCGCTGGTCTAACTCCTCAGACACCGGAGGGCTGGGGCTGGCCGGCATGGAACCCTCTACAGCCCACAGGCTTGGGAGGGTCCGGCCGACAGGTCGACCTCATCAGCCCCTTGGCTGGACGGGGGCCCGGAAGCAGGTTGACCAAATCAGGCCCCTGGTGGACTGGGGCCGGCCAGCAGCCCCCATGCTTGGGAAGGGCCGGCCAGAAGGTCGACCTCCTCAGACACCAGGGTGTGCTGGGGCCGGCTAGCAGGGAGATATCTAAAGCCCCCAGGCTGGGGAGGGGCCAGCCATCCGGTCGACCTCCTCAGACCGCAGAGTGGGCTGGGCCCGGCCAGCACGTCAACCTCCTCAGCCCCAAGCTTGGAGGGGCCGGCCAGCAGGTCAACCTCCATAGACTCGAGGCTGGGTTGGGGCCGCCCAGCAGGTCGACCTCCCCAGCACACAGGCTTGCGAGGGGCCGACTAGTAGGTCGACCACCGCAGACTGCAGGCTGGGGTGGTGCCGGCCAGCAGGTCGACCTCATTAGCACCCAGGCTGGGAGGGGGCCGGGCAGCAGGTCCATATCCAGAGTCTACAGCAGCTGGAGCTGGCCAGCAAGTCGATGGCCTCAGACCGTCGGCTGGGCTATGGCCGGCAGAAGGTGGACTTGCAGAGCCCCGAAGCTGAAATAATGAAGTAATGAAGTAATGCCTCGGGAGGGGCCAACAAGAAGGTCGACCTCCTCAGAACCCCCCCAGGTGGGCTGGGCCTGGCATGCAGATAGATCTCCTCCGCCCCCATGCTAGCCTGGGGCGGGACAGCAAGTGGACCCCAGGCCGGGTGGGGCCAGTAGGCAGTTTGACCTGCTCCGCCCCAAGCTGAAATAATTAAATAATGAAATGATTATTAAATTTTAATTATGAAACATTAAAATGATAATTAAATAATAATAATAAAACAATAAAATCGTTAAGGTCTGAATTGGAAAAAAATGTGTGTGTGTGTGACCAGGAAAAGAGTCATTTCACATATTAGAAATAAAGCATCTGAATGTTTGTGTATGTAAACTTGGGAAGACTGAAGAAACTGGTCGTGTTGTGTGTTTGTGACCAGGTGAGCAGTCCGGTCACTGGTGTGTAGGAGAACAGATGAGGAATGAAGTCGGGATTCTGTATCCTTGTGGCCAGTTAGGAATTAAGAAGCAGCTTATTCCTTTTTTTTTAAGAATTATTCCGGGCCTCCCCAGTGGCACAGTGGGTTGAGCGCAGCGCTATGAAGCTGGCCTCATCCTCTGCAGCACTGAGTCGGTTCCTAGCCACTCAGGGTGATACCCACAAGGGGCGGCAGACCTCTCCTGTCTCGCACGCTGCTCCCCTCAGCAGTGCTTTTGGTCCTTCTGCCTGTTCTGCACCCCGCTCTGTCTCTGGTGAATCCTCTCACCCTCCCCCACCACTGGCCTGTACCTCAGCTTTTGTATGAATAAATAAATCTTTAAAAATAAATCAGTGGAAAAAAATTATTCCTTTATTGTAACATTTTATTTTGCTTACTATTGCGTAGAATAACTGGGGTGTAGACCAGAGGTATGGAGGGGATGAGAGTATTCAATAGAGACAGAGTGGGGAACAGAACAGGACGATCCATTCAAAGACACTGCTAAAGGGAACAGCCAGCGAGACAGGAGAGTTCTGTGGTGTCATGTAGGTTAGATCCCTGTCAGGGGATCAAACTCAGGCCACTCTGTCTCAGGAGACCGCCTCAACGGCAGTGCTGAGACTTAATCCCTAGGTCACCAAGGATGCCCTGCAGGTTACTGCTACGTGTCTCTCTGTAAGACTGGGTGAGAAATAGAAACTGATAGTGATGCATGTGTGTGAGAGAGACTGCATGAGAAAAGGAAGATACTGTGTATGTGTGACCAGGTGAGAAGACAAGTAATTGATTGTGTGTGTGTTTCCGTGCATGTGTCTGTATTGACTAGGTGAGGAATGAAGTGATTGTAAATGTGGAGAGACCAGGTGTGGAGAGAAGTAACTATGAAACTACGCATTTGACAGAGAAAGTAGATTAGAAATGAAGACCTGTCTGTGAAGGCGTGTGCCTTGATGTGGAATGCAGAGCTGATGTGTCTGCAAGATTAAGTGAGGAAACATTAAGTGATCGTGGGCTTTGCTTGTGATCAAGGGTGGGAAAAATTAATGGATTGTGTGTTGTGAACCCAGGTGATTTATGAATCATGTGTGTGAGCCTACATGAATAAGGAAGGAAGTGTATTGTATGTAAAAAGAGGTGATCTATAAAATACTGATTGTGTGTTTGTGATTAGGTAAGAACTGATTTGACATGTACATGTGTGAGAGAGGTAAGGACTGAAGTAAATTCTTTGTGTGTACACTTAAGAAATGAAGTATCAGACTGCACATGGTTGTACTAAGGAAGAATGAAGAATGTTTCTGTTGCACAGACGATGGAACCAAATAGAGAGCCCAGAAATAAAGCCACACTTATATGGACAACTGATCTTTACAAAGGCGCAAAGGATATGCAGTGGAACATGGACAGTTTGTTCAATAAACGGTGCTGGGAAAACTGGATCTCCACATGCAAAAAAGGAAACTAGACCACTACCTCTCACTGTGCGCAAAAATCAACTCCAAATGGAAAAAAGAACAAGACATAAGGCCTGAAGCCATAAAATACATAGAAGAAAATATAGCTGAAACACTGCAAGACATACAGCTCATTAACATCCTTACAGACGCATCTCCCAAAGCAAAGAAAGTCAAGGAAAAGATAAACACCTGGGATCACATCAAACTGAAAAGCTCCTTACATCCAAAGAGATTTTAACTGAAACAGAGAGACACCCCACTCATTGGCCAAAAATTTTTGCACTCCATATAACTGATAAGAGAGTGATCACAAACATATACAAGGAATTCACCTGACTCAACAAAAACAAAGTAAACAATCCAGTCACGAAATGGGCAGAAGAAATTAAAAACATTTCTCCAAAGAGGAAATGCAAACGGCCAACTGGCATATGAAAAACTGTCCAACATCCCTGATAATCAGGAAAATGCAGATCAAAACCACACTGAGATACCACCTAATGCCAGTAAGAACGACACATATCAAAAAAAAAAAAAACTAGCAACAACAAATGTTGGCGAGGATGTAGTGATAAAGGAACTCTCCTGCACTGGTGGTGGGAGTGCAAACTGGTCCACACTGTGGAAAGCTGCCTGGAGGTTCTTTGGTCTACTGAAAATGGAGCTATCATACGACCCGGCAGTTCCACTCCTAGGGATCTACCCAAGGGACACAAAAACATTGATCCAAAAGAACACCTGCACCACTATGTTTACTGCAGCACTATTTACAATAGGCAAAACCTGGAAACAACCCAAATGCCCAAAAATAGATGACTGGATCAGGAAGATGTGATAAATACACACAATGGAATATTACTCAGCAATCAAAAAGATAAACTCATGCAATTTGCAGCAATGTGGATGGGGCTGGAAGGAATTATGCTCAGTGAAATAAGCCAGGAGAACAAAGGAAAATAGTGGATGGTTTCACTCATAGAAGGAATATAGGGGAACGAATAAGACATCAGTGTAAAAAAATAAGAGTACAAAACACAACAAAGCAAAAACAGACAATTATAAATCAGAGACTACTGCAGGGAAGGAGGAGGGAGGGGATCAGAGGGAGGGAGGGAGGAGCACAGGGGAGTGAGGTGAAGGTGCACGGGTGCACTGGGGAAGGAAATTCTATGGGGACTACACCTGAGGAGGTGGGAGAAGCAAATATTGTTTAAAAATGAAAAATGATGTAAAAAATTTTTAAAAAGAGAATGTGTGTGTTGGAGAAACTATGTAAGGAGATAATTTTTTAAAGGTTTGTGTATTTATGCAGACAAGAACCGGGGTACAGGCCAGATGTGCGGGAGGGTGAGAGGATTCACCAGAGACAGAGTGGGGAACAGAACAGGCAGACTGATGAAACACACTGTTGAGGGGAGCAGCGGGGAGACAGGAGAGGTCTGCCACGCCATGTGGGTATCCCTGGAGAGCTAAGATTGAACCTGCAGAGGTGGCAGATGGCTTTACAGCACTGTGCTCAACTGCCTGTGCCACCAGGGAGGACTGTAGGGAGCTAATTGTGAGTATATCTGTGTAGTGCTGGGTGATGAAGTAATCCTGCAGGAGACAGACAGACAGGCTAGGTCAAAATGAATTAATGGGGTGTAGAAGTGAATTCAGTAAGCAATGAAGCTATCCGTGTGTATGTGTGACTTGCAGGGAATGAGATTCATTGTGTGACTGTGGACTAGTGAAGAAGTTGTGTCTGTCAAAGAGCAGATGAGGGAAGAAGTAACTATAAATGCATGTGTGACAGTCTCACATGAGGAATCGTGCAAATGTACTTGGGACTGGTGAAAACTGATAGAACTGTAGCATTTTACGAGGGAGGAGGAAAATAATTTCTCGTGGGTGTATTGATCGAACAAAGTGAGGAAAGACGTGAAGGACGGTGCAATCCACCTGTTCTGCTCCCTACTCTGTTCTCTGATGAATCCTCTCACCCCTCCCATACCTCTGGCCTGCACCCCAGCTCTTGCATGCATAATGAAATCAATAAAAAGCAAAGGACTGTATTTGTGTACATGTGGTTCTGATGACTTGCAGTAATTGTGAAGCATATGTGTGTAACTCCCTAAAGAAAGAAGTAACTGTGAAAGACTAGGTAAGAAATAAATTATGTGCGTTTGTGAGAACAAGTAAGGAAAAAAGAAACTGATTGTGTGTTCATGTGACGCTAGGTAGCAAACATAGTACCCACATGTGCGTGTGACCCCTTGGGGAATGAAGCACCTGTGTAAGTGTGTGTATGTCTATGTGAATACACAGAGAAAGTAGGTGGCTGTGTGAGACGAGGGGAAAAATGGAGTTGCTGGTATGTTTGCATGTTACTAAGTGAGGAATGAAGGAACTGTGTGTCTCTGTGTGAGGAATGAACAAACATACTGGATGTGTGCATGTGGTAAGTGAGGAATAAAACATCATGCGGCTAGGCAAAAAAGTCAAGAAATTGATCGTGTGACTCGGTGAGGAGTGATTCTGAATGTGTGTTTGTGGTGAGATGAGGTAACAAATGAGGTTACTGTGTGTTATTGTGCTTAACTTCAAAGGTAAGGGATGAAGTGATTTTGCATGTGCACGTGCCTGTGAATGTGTGTGATTGTTGGGTGAGAAATGGTGATTTTGTTTATGTGTGTAAAATAGGTGAGAAAAAAGTGACCATGTGTATGTGTGAGAGACAAGGTGAGCAATGAGAAACTGTCTATATGTGTGAGTAGGTAAGGAATGAAGTAATGGATGGGGTATGTGTTCACAGATGAGGAACATAACTGTGCATGTGGAAGGTGACACAGAATGAGGTGACTGAGTGCGTGTGGGTGGACCAAGAACAGGAGTGGAGTAAAGGATGATACATCTGTGTGTGTCCAGGTGAGAAATCAAGTAATGGCAAGTGTGTGTGAACGAGTCGGTGAGAAAAAGTCAGGATATATTGACACGTGTGGGCACGACAAGGTGAGAAATAAATACTTGTGTGTCAGCGTGTGAGAGGTTATGTGTGTGTGAATGTGCATCTGATGTGACCAGGTGAGATGGGAACAAAACAACTGTGTGTGGGAGCGAGGTCACTGATGAAGACTGACTGTGTGTGTGTCACTAGGTTCACTTTTCCTTGCCCTCTTCCTCCTCTTTACCTCTGTACTTACCTCCCCTCACCTTTCCTCACTGCTCCTTACCTTTTTTCCACAGGGTCCTATGTAGTCTCAACACCGAAGTGCTGACTGCGCCTTACCTCTTTTCACGGAGTCCAGCGCAGTCCCAACACCAAAGTGCTATGTTGCCTCTGGTGAGGCCTCAGGAAACCAGCTCCTCTGTGTGGGCAGAGCCAGGGCCCCTGGCAGACGACCATGCACGGCAGGGATCAAACTGGCTCCGGGTGCTCCGTGGGGGGTGGGTACAGTAGTATGCACAGCATTCACAGTCCCCACCCCAGACTTTCTACTTCAATGTCATGAAAGGATGGAAATTCAAACAAAAAGGGAAGCAACTTGATACATCCAACAATAATGATGGAGTGACAAATTGTGAAACAGTGGGAATGAAATGAATGTGAACACAAGCTTACAACTTACACCAAGTATCACCAAAATTATACATAAGCAAATAAAAAGGGTCAACCATAATTATTAATCATAGCAGAAAACAGAATAAATGAATAGTGTGGACTTCAGAATATCAAATATTTTCTGTGACTATTTTTTTGTGAAAGGACATGTTCAGAGAACCACAAGCCAAGAAGAAAAGTGGAGCAAATTTGCAAACCACGAATCTGAACAGACATCTCACCAAAAATATACAGATAGTAAATGGGCGCACAAAATATATTCATTGTCATGTATAACCAGGGGGTTGTTAATTGAAACAAGGAAACATCACTACAAAGAACTGTTAAGCTCCCAACATCACTTTACCAGTTGACACACTGCTGGAGGGTGAGAACAGCAGGAAGACCCCTTCATTGCCGGTGGAATGCATGGGCAGATGCTTTGGAGGGCAGTTGGGAAGTGTTTCCCAAAGACAAAAAAAAAATCTCACCTTCAGATTCAACAATCAGGCCTCCAGTATTTAGACAACCCCCTTGAAAAACTATGTTCAAACAAAATCTAGCATGTTATTATGAGCAGATGCTCTATTCATAATGGCTAAAATCCTTTCTAAAATCAAGATATCCTTTAATGAAGAGTGCAAAAGCAAACTGTCATTCCTTCATGGAAAGGGAGCAGAACGTGACCCCACAGAAGCCTCTTTGGCATAAGACCACTTGACAACCATAATATGAATGCAGAGCCTGTCTCATCGGTGTCAGGATTATTTGGGGTCTATTTTTAAAAACAGCAGATTGGGAGAATCTCTCAAAAACAAGAAGTTGCCCCTCTGTGAGAGTTGCACACTCATAAGGGAAATCACCAGTCCTGAGGTTGTCTGCTCTCTACCAGGAACAGAAGAATAACAAATTCAAACCAAGCCACCAACCTCATCCATGGCAAGCTCTGGGCATTCATCTAAAGAACAATGACTCCCTGGCTGATTTTTCTTTGCCTGATCACCTTCCATGGCTTTCCCCCTCTCCTGACATTTTCCTGTTTTGTTTTTACCTGAGGATGGCACTGAGGCTGATCGCTTGGGCCCTTCTATGGAGTTATTAGGTTTCCCCTGCTATCCCTCATGTATATAAGAAATATAAATGTTATGAAAGTTCAGTTTGCTTTTCTCCTATAATCTCTCTTGTATGATAGAGGATCTCATCTAAGATCTTAGAATAGTACAGGCAAAATTATTTGGTCATTCAAACATGCACAAATAAAATTCAGCCACAGGAACGAATGAACCATCAACCACTGTTGGAGGGAGGATGGGAAATTTCTCCCTACCCATCCAGCTGAAAAACCACCCGATGAACAGCAGATGGATTAGTTGGAAAACAAAAATTTAAAGACACAACCACGCACTCATTCATGCTCACGTCATACCAGGCCCCAAATCCATGCTCGCAAAACAATGCAAATAGAAACAGAACATATGCTCTCACCATAACCCTAGATCATGACTATCATCTTAGTTATCATAAAGCCTAAGCATCATGCACAACAACCCTCACCCTTACTCAAATTATTACCTGAATTCCTAGCCAAAGAAATTGACCCTATTTTCTAAACCAGTAACACCCAACTATAATCAGTCGAATAAAAAAAAAAATCATCACAAGAACAGAAAACTAAAGACCTGGACCTTTCAGGCCTAGGAATCCTCCACAAAATAACAACAGGAAACCAACAGCCCATCAAAAGGTGGATACACTACAAACGAGTGTCTATCCCAGAAAGTCCAGTTGTTAACATACTAAAACCAAGACATGCAACAAACCCATGGATTGTATGAGGAACAAACATGGATCATGTCAAGTGATTCAGAAAACTCTTTCTGAAAAATCCAGTACCCTTCCATGATACAATCACTCACAAAAGCAGGAATAAAGGAAAGTTTATCAATAGAATATAGAGTATTATAAAAAAAAATTATGAGCATCATGTTCAGTTTTGAAACCTGGGCGCTTTACTCCAGGTGTAAAGAATGAGGCCAAGTTACTGATTCTCACCACTGTCATTCCAAATTTTACTGGAAATTCTTTCCAGAGCAATGAAGAAAGAAAAAAAGGCATCCAGTGTATGAAAGGAGAACATAAAACTCTGTCTATTCACAAACAGCAGCTGACATCATCTTATATATAACGAAAAATATTAAAACTGTAAACTAATTTTCTAAATATAACCCACCATTTACTTCATGTATATACACTACTAGTAAAAAAGGGAAGAGAATTTTTGAAAACATTACATACATTTGACACATTGTCTACATTAATAACATATGTAAGAAGCCATTTATGCCTCAGTGGAGTACTTGTACACTGAAAATTAGAAAACACTGATGAAAGAAACCCTAAATAAATGGGAAAACAACACACAGTTGTGAACTGAAAGAATCGATATTGTTTAGATGACAATCATCATGGCACGTGCAGATTGAATGGATTCCTATGAAAATGCACAAAGGGATTTGAAGGGAACATGTGCAAGATGATCCTAACTTTAATATAGGGATTTTCAAGGGCCCCACAAACAGCCAAGAAAAAAGTTAAAAAAAAAAAACAATGTCAGAGGCTCATACTTCCCAATGTCAAATGTCACTTCAAAGCAAAGTGGCAGTGCACGAACCCTTCAGTACATAAACAGTGTCATGCCCCTTCACATACATCCCATTGTCAATAATTGTAAAATAACAGATATTGTTTTGTTTTGTTTTTTGTGGGACCCTCGCCAGAGGCCGGGGAATGAACCGGCGCTGCAGAAGCTGCGGGCAGCCTCGCAGCCCAGCGCTCAACCGCTGTGACACCAGGGGAGGCCCAGATATTGTTATTTTATGTATGCTTGAGGAAATCAAATATGTTTTAGGAAATCAAAGCTTGGCAATCTATACATGACATAGGTGGACATTTTCCACTAAAGACAGAGTAACTGTATGGTTGAACATTTCCACTCCTAGATATGTACCCCAAATAACTGGAAGTGGGTGTTAAAGCCAAAGCCTGTACAGGAATGTTCGTAGCACCACTGTTCACAACAGCCAAAAGTAGACGGAGAGTAAACCACGACTTACTTTAATTCTGTAAGATCAAATCACTCCATTTGACAAGAAGTCCTTCCTTTCGGAGGACTTGATATTCACATTACAATTGCAGCCCAGTAGACACTGTGGGTGGGGCATTGGTAGATGGGGCATTTCAGCAACCCTGAGCATGAGCCAATCACTGCATAATGATTGGCTTGGCGATCTTTTGTTCCTCAGGCCAGGAGTTGTGTTGTGTGTGTGTGTGTGTGTGTATGTATGTATGTATGTGTGTGTGTGTGTGTATATAATATATATATATATAAAGAAATGTTTGCTTTTTGATATTTGTGTAACCTTTCATAAAAGTGTTTTTTGTTGAACTGCAAAAATATTTTGTTCTAAACAAAAATCACATCAGTCATAAAAGCATGTCAAAGAAAAATGTCAGTTAAACAAGAAACTATATAAAACATGCTTATAGTATAAACATCAATAAATTGGTATGGAGAATTAGATTTTTCCCACCTGCACCATTAGTGAACTCGAAGTGATCTTGAATGAACACTTTTAAATTTGTTACTTTGCTAGTTTTTAGTTTTCACTTTGGAATATAAATAGTCTCTCGCTTTCTTTGTTGCTGCATTGTAAAAAATCACCATTTTCTATAGCTTAGTTCTGTACCAGTTTTTCAAATGATGCCGTGTTGTTCCATGACCCACATACGATTGGACTTCCGTGACATTATTTTCACCAAACGATGGCATCTGTAGAAGGATTTAGTATTGTCAAGTGGGAAAATACTGTTAATGTCCATCAAATGGTGAATAAGCCAAAGCTCTATTAACTTCAGTTTGATTCTGTCATTTGAGGAACAATATGACATGGCACAGCTGCCATGGGAAAGCATTCTGGCTGATTCTTTGAAAATGAAGCATGAACTGAATGGATGACAGAGCAATTCCACTTTAGGGAAAATCAAAAGAATTCAAAACAGTGACTCAAACAGACATCTGTATGCCCACAGTCATATCAGCATTACTCACACCTGTCAAAATCTAGAAAAACTCGAGTGTTGATGGAGGAATAAATGAAAAAACAAAATGTGGCATATAAGCGATGGACTATTATTCAGCCTTAAAAATGAAGAAAATTCTGAGACCGCATATGCAGGAAAGTGCATCTCCGACTCGCCATTTTAGAAAGGGATCTTCCTTCAATAAGACTGCTTGAAACCAGCAGAAGGTCACTGCAGAGCCAGAGGTGAGCTGGAAGCACCCCAACACCAGGCCCCTTCTGGTCAGCAGTCGAGCCCAGAACGGGAGCGGGCATCCAACCCCGGGGGCAGGACCGCATATGCAGAAAGTGTGCCTCTGACTCTCCATTTAAATAAAGGGACCTTCCTTCAATAAGACTGCTTGAAACAGGGAGAAGATCCGCCCTGTGCAGCCAGGAGGAGAGCTGAAGCCCCCACAAGATTGGTCCTGCCTGGCAGGAAGTTGGAGCCCAGAGGGGGATCCAGTGAGTGGAGCCAGAGTGCAATCCACCACCCCACCTCCAGGGCAGTCTGTGGGACTTCAAGACACATCTTTGGAATTAAACGCAGAAGGAGGCGATATTCTGTGACAGCTACCATTAACATACTCAAAGTACCACTGCCTCACTGGACTTCTGGCATAACAGTATTTGACTCATTTGGACCACCAGTTTCTGAAATCCCAGAAAGAGCACACCAAAAATATGCTGGCCAGTACCAGTGACACAGTGTCCCAACGCATAGGGCAAATTAGAAAACAGGCAGCAGCAGAAGAAAAAACTACATGCAACCTAGCCACTCCTCAGGAAAATGATACACCACAAAAAGAAAACCACCCACCAGATTGCCAAAACAGTGACTTGGAAGAACTTCTGAGCCTTCCAGAAAGAGAATTTAAAAATTGCCATGATAAAAAAAACTGACAGAACTCAATAAGGAAAACAACAATCAGAAGAAATGAAATTGAGTCCCTAAAACAGGGAAGTGAGGGAATGCAGGTGATCAAAGGATTAACGGAGGAGCTACAGAACGCTGGGAAAAGCAGTGATAACAGAGTAGATGAAAGGAAAGAATGAATAAGCACTGTGGAAGACACAGAAATAAAAAGAAACCAAAACAGAAAAGGAAAGAGAAGTACGAAAGAAAAAGAATGAAGAGAGACTTTGGAACTATCTGACTCCATGAGGAAAGGAAATAGAAGAGTTACAGGAATCCAGAAGGAAGGAGAGAGACCTAGGATCAGAGAAAATATTCTAGGAAATAATTGAAGAGAACTTCCCCAAATGTGAAGAAGGAGCTGAAAATAGACAT
>NW_023601020.1:0-24000 GCF_014898055.3 Talpa occidentalis | reverse complement strand
ACGACAAATGCCCATTCCAACATTTTTACTCTTGAATTTGTTAACTATGCAGTGTGCATTAGCTCCGACAAGTACAAAGCCACTGCAGCAGCACAGCTCCATTTATTGCTTCTCAAGTATTGCCTAGTTTAAAAAAAGTTTTACCATCTGTTCTGGCTTAAGCTAAAGCTGAATTAGAGGATAAGCTTTCACTATTTCTTCTGTTACTGTGGTGGTTTTATATTTTAGGAACAGGGAGGAGGTGAGAAGGGAGAATAAAACTATATAAAGTCTCTAAAAGAAAAGAAGATGACAATTCTCTTTCAGCAACCAGTGAAACTATTTTTGAACTTGAAGGCCACTTCTTACCTCTTTGCTAAGTCGCATCAACAAGAAACTGAAATAAACTCATGAATACATCAATAACTCAATCCTTCAAACATTTATCAATTTCTTGAGACTTTCAATATTAAAGTAGGCTCTGGGGAACTTAAAAGAGAACTATAAAACGTGGTTGTTGCCTCAAAGAGCTCACATTGTAGCTGGGATGGTGAGATGCATGCACATGGAATAAACACAAAAAGCAAGTGTCCAAATCAAAGTAAATGAATCCAGGAACAATGTCCACAGCTGGGGAGAACAGGAAAAGTAAGGATTCAATACAGTCAAGTGGCTGTTGCTTATCACTGATATTACTAAATGTATGCATTATGCTTTTACTAATACTGTTTTAAGCTCTGTTTGGTAACTTGCATAATATACTATTGGATTTCTTTAATTTTTATCAGGATAAATCAAAGAGGGATTTTATGTTTATAGTCTAAGAGCACATGGACAGATTATTCCATGGAAGAAGGAATTCTAAAAGTTGTTCTGACCTCTCTTAACCCTTGCTATACATTACAACACCTGGAGTTCTTTTATAAATGAACAAATGTATATATTATATATTCATTCATTCATTCAATTATTAGAATATTAATATCTAATGGACCCTACCAGGATTCTGGACCCTACCCAGGACCCCAGCATTATTTGAATTATTCCTGGTTCTCTTGAACCTGTGAATTAGTTTTTCCACTTGTAGGTTTACTGAAACAAAATCAACAATTCCAGGTACCTGTTAACCATCAAGAGAGATTCCTTTAACTTTTCACATCCAACTCAGCCATCCCTCATCTCAAAGCAATCTCTTCCCTTTGTTTTGCTGACACTGTTCTCCTGGTATTTCTCATACCTGAATAGCTGTTACTCCTTTGCAAGTAGCTCACCCCGAATCTATAAACACATGAGGTCTGCAGAGCTCATTCCTATAAACCCTTTGCTTTTCTCTGCAACTTGGATAATAACATTCACTCCTCTGAGTTGAGATCCTTCAGCTGTGACAATAATTCTTAAATATTTTGCTCAGATAATCTCCTGATCCCCAGCATATTCATTCAATTTTCTACTTGACACCTCTTCTTAGGTGGCTGCAGTGTCCTATATGTAATTTATTCAACTCTGACTTTTGGAGATTCTTACTGAAAAATATTTCTTCTTAAATCTTTCCCTTCTAAGCAAATGATCTCATCATTTACATAGCTACCAAATGCTCAGAAATCATTTTGGTTTGTTCTTTTCCTCGCTGCCTTTAATCTACACACCTAAAGCATGCACTCACACTGCTGTATATCAATGTTAATTCAATAAACATAATTGTTAAAATTATGTTAAACCCACTAGTCATCTCCATTTTACTTCTAAAATATATTTTGAATCAATTTCTCCCCATCTCCATTGTTTCCACCTCATCTCTTCCTCCTAGCACAATCTCTTGCCCCACTTACTAATTTTTTTAAATACATAATAAAATCTAAGTACTTAATATGACCAATATGACCTGTGGTGCTTTACCTAATATACCCTCAGTGTCCCAGTTCAATTTTACTTCCTACCAGTCCTCACTACTTCCTTTTCATTTCTCTCCAGATTTCCATTTGGAGTCATTTGTATCTTGAATAACCAAGATATATTTGCCAAGATGTGCGTTGGCAAATATATGGGCTTATTATTTTTATTTGGGGAATTTACCAATATACTTAACATTTTTAATTGATATAATTGATACTAACAATTCATATTTTTTCTTAGTTTTGGTAAGTTGAGTCAGTTTCGCTGGAACTGTTTACTGGTAAAGTTTAAAACAGGTGAAATGAAAAAAAAATACTAATTTCCTCATAACACCTTTTTATCTCTGCAGTACTCTTAATTCTGCCTCTTTTTATAAAACTCCTTCGATTTTTCATCTTCTCTCTCTTACCTTGACTACTCCAGTAAGCTTTCTAATTTATGAATCTTTTCTGAAACCAGTACTTGACTTTATTGATCCTTCTTACTGTTTACGTTTATTTTTATGCAGTCCCATCCATAGCCTCTTGGACCTTATTATGATAGTGGCATTGCCAGCTTGAACCATATGATTACAATCCTCTTCTCTGAGATATAGCCACTAAAATGATCCCTAGCCATTTACTCATTCGTTAACTTGAGCATGAGTTTCTCCAGCAGCTACTGATCACCAAGAGACTAAAAGTCTTATGGGTTGGGCCTCCCCTGGTGGTACAGCGGTTAAGCGCTGGGCTGCGTGGCTTCCCGCGGCCTCTGCAGCGCCGGTTCAATCCCCGACCGCCGGCAAGAGTCCCACCAAAAAAAAAAAAAAAAGTCTTATGGGTTATTGGTTATCGCCCAGTCCACATTCACTAGCACCACATGGACCCTTGAGGTGGTTCAGGGCAAGAGTATATTTCTATTCTCTATCCCATACTGAGTCATTTCTCTAACATTTTTGCATGGAATGCTATTTCAATTGTTATAAAGCCCTTTTAAAATGCAGGATGGGTGAGTTACCCCACATTTTCATGGCAAATAATAAGGTTTGAAGTGTGGGTATATATTCTTGAGTTCATTTAGTGCATAATTCCTCATGGGTTACTACAAATAGCCACTGATAACCTTTTTACTATATGAGTAGTATGTATTGTATGGAGCATCTATAAATAGCTAGAGATGCTACTTTTTTTAAGATGGCAAGAGTTATACATGTGAATAATGTGGATGATTTAAATCTTTGTTTCCTCAAGGAGCACAAACCTAGAATGAGTGTAGTAAGATGGTTGTCAGAAATCTCATACTTCCCTGGATCTTAATTCTCACACTTAGAGAAAAAATAAAGGTATGGGTTTCCATTACCACATAGTATTTAAATACACTGCAACTTCTATATTTGGTGCTCAAAGAAAAAGTGGTTTATTTCAATTTTGGATGAAAATAAGCTATGTAGGATGTAGGCAATATACTATACTCAGAGTCAAGTTAAGTTTAAACATAATTTTACAGTTTTTTTTTTAAAACTTTAAACATTGACTTTCAACTGTAACCCCAAAGAGGGTCATAACACTTTCCTATCATCATCCACCTCTGGGGACAGGAGAAAGTGTTAAATAACAGGTAAAGTAAGCTCTGCCAGTGGAAAAGGAAGTTTTACCCATATCATGTCTAGCAAAATTATATCCAATGAAATACTAGAAAGTGAACTAGGTTTATGGAATGGTGAACATGCTCACAAGGATGTGCTCAGTGGGGGCTGAGATGGTGTTAACGTTCCATGGAAGAAACAGAGTCCTCATCTATCATTTGCTGTTCTGTTAAGAGTTATATAGGTAGACATATCCAAATAATATCAAGAATAAGGCCTCCCTGGACAGTGCTACTGACGTGATTTGTCAAAATTTGTTGGTGGTGTTATTTTTACTATAAATAATTGTAATGCATAAAAGATGTTAGTGCATACACATCTTCAGTGTATGTAATTATATTATTGGTTCATTCCCCCAAACATGAAAACTCATATGGTGCTTATTTAAAAAAGAATGTTTGACTAGACTTCAAAGAGAAATGAATGCTCCTTCATGATTTTAGATGTCTGATAATTAGGTGAATTTTCCACAGACTGGCTTTGGGCTTATACATTTCAAACATTATTTCTCATAAACTAATTTCACTCTTCCAGGTCCAGGTGTTGTACAATATGTTCATATTATGATACAAGAACTGGCATTGCTAGATAAGTAGTAACATCAAATGAATCAGCAAAGGATGGTAGATAGAATTGTTTCTGGAAGTCAGAGCTACATCAGAATGGTTAGCAGTGACTATTCACAGATGTAATTTTGAACAAAGAAATACATCTCACTAAAAATGGTCTCAAATCCCCCCCTTTTTTCCTGAACTGAATAGTACTGTAGTCATTTTAACAACGCCAAATAGGAAGGGAAGTAGGAGACAGAAAATCTGCGAGACCATCAACCACAGGCAGAACCAATTGTGGCTTTAACGATTTCTATGATGAGCACGTTGCTCGAGGCATTTCACCTGCCTCGGGGAGGGCACCTGAAGCTTCAGTTTCATTAGCTTCCTGGCAAAACTACCCCATCCATGAAACCAGAGGTCACCCCTCCAAAAAAAAAGGGATCTCTGCGACTAATGACTCTGTGAAAAACATACTTTTATGGTAGGGCGTGTTAGTAGTCAGGAGAAAGAGCAGAGATTCTTCCCAATTTGCTTTCAACTTCTGAAGCCGCAGGAGTGTTGTTTGCTACCTTCTAGCATCCATAGATCCAATATAAAGGTATTACGTTAGAGCTGAATGAACCAGGTTTTTCATCTTTTGTCTGAGAAAAATACCCCGGTTTCCCCGCTGTCTGCACGTACATGTCTACGAAAGTTTAAGCATGAAGTGGCATAAAGTGACTAAGTAATTACCATTAATTTATATTGAAGAAACCTTTGAGCTTCCCACACTCAAAAAACAAACCTACCAAATCAAACCAAGTAAACACATAAAGCCTAAAATAACAGATAGTAAAAACAGGCATGATATGACAATTATACAACCTGTGTAACACTGCTCCTTGGGGACAGGAGTGGCGTGCCCTCCCACCGCTTCAGGGCTCCGAGCTACTGTATCGTTATCGCAAAGCAAGCGGTAAGACTGAGCTCACTTTCCGATGTGTCGTGAAAACACCCTTTTCAGATTTTTTTCCAATTAGTGGAAGCAGGTGCGAGTGTAGGTCGTTTGCAGAAACAAAGTAGTAATGCCACTTTGAGTGAATCAAGCACAGTTCTGGCCCGAGCATGATTTGTATTATATTTAGACAACTGTTTTTGTTTTTATTTTGCATTTGTATTGTTTCATTTTGAAAGATTAATTAGATCATTGGAAATTTTCCTAATAAGTAGTGGTGGAGGTATTAGACAGAAGAAAATTTCACGAGAACCAACTTACTAGTTCGTTTAATAAACACTGAAATTTTACGTTGTATCACACCCTGTGTCATCCCTAAGATCCAAATATAAATAAAATACTCACTTCATTTCAAGGTTTCCCCAAACTAATTCATGTGAGCATATCAGACAACAGAGATATGAGAATTCAGAATATCAGGGGACTATAAAGGCAAGAATCAAAAAATGTTTCTTTTATAGAAATGGTCTTACAGATCCACAAGATTGTTAAAATTAATTTTATCAGTGTTTCATAATTTTGCACAAAAATAAAACTAAAGTCTTTTAATATAAGGCTCTTGTACAACTTAAAATCAAAATAAATAACAAAAATGTCTAATTTATAATATAAATTTTAATAGGATGAATGAGGCTGTTTGTTGAAACTAAATCCTAATTTTTAATTTAATGCTAAATGACTCATTTGGTCTAGGCTATATTTTTCCCCTTCATTGGTCATGCCTATACTAGTCCCCAAATATACCCACTAGTCTCCTCTAAGTTTTTTAAAGGAGACTTACATAACTTACATAAAAACTTCTGTTGAAAGCATTTGTTGAGGTTGACATTCACTGGTTGTGCATTATTACTTCCATTTCTCTATTTTTTTCCTAAACTACAAGCATTAAAGCAGTATAATTTGGTGTCAAACTATTATTAAAATAAATGAGTATCACAGATGTTTCCCAAAAGACTTGAATAAATGAATTAAAAATTGTTCTGAACTTACATAAGTGGGAATATACAAAAATTCATAATTAAATTATGAATAATTACTATATGGAATTGCTTTAAGTGTAATCTAAGGGATATATGAACAGTGTATTATGCAAATACACAGGAGAATAAAATGATTGTAACTTCTATATTTATTAAGTTTTGTGGACAGGGTTGATATTTCAACTTATATATAATTGAGAAAGTAGACAAATAGCTAA
Source organism: Talpa occidentalis (assembly GCF_014898055.3). Classification (NCBI taxonomy): domain Eukaryota; kingdom Metazoa; phylum Chordata; class Mammalia; order Eulipotyphla; family Talpidae; genus Talpa; species Talpa occidentalis. The sequence goes on along the minus strand of NW_023601020.1, from coordinate 17,758 downwards.
CAATAGAGAGAAAATGATATATATATATATCATTTATATAAGCATAGGCAATATGTCTGTGACTAAAGGAGTAATTAATTCTAACTGGCAATATGTCTATTAATAAAGGAGTAATTAACTCTAACTGGGTTGATCAGAAAATTTTACTAAGAATAATAAGTGGGTCGCAACGGAGAATGAGTTCTATTGGTAGAGGTGATAAAAAAGTGATTTTTTTTTTTAGTTAACAAGTTAATCAAAGTTACAGAGACATGAAAGTCCATAAAAATGGACTCAAGTTAACAGGAGTAGGGGTAGGAAGCTAAAAAAAAAAAAACAAAAACAAAGTTGTGCTCTTGTTACTCCAAGAAATGACTTGTACTATGATAAAACTAGAAAGATCTCATTGAATTATGATGGATTGCCACTAAACTCAATGCCCACTATGACCTTATAATCACAGAATATAAAATAATAAGTGATCCTTGAAACCATTGCTTCTGTTATTTTTTGGTAAAATCTACATATCATCTTCTTTGTCTATACAGAGGGTTGTGAAAATTGAATGAAATATTTTACAGTCCTTTGTAAACCATAAAGAACTCCACAAATGCTTGAAACCATTAGCTATTAAGCCATGTGGAAAATGTTAACTTCATGCTTCAGTTTTCACCAAAAAATAATTACATTCAGAATCTTATGCACAAGTTCAAATTAGGTCGAGGTATCCCTCATATTTTTAAAGCTCACATTATGCCATTTTGCTTTTATGAAAGACCTACATTAGTACCTGTTTTGCTAATCAAAAGAAATACAAAGAGGATTTTTGCTTTTTACCACAAATGACAAAATGCAAAAATGACATTCAGCATTTGTTTTCTAGCAGCAAGAGTGAACAGCCACACTCCATCCCTGGTAACTGCTTTATACCAGGTTGTACATTTATCATATCACTCCTTTCACTGTATGTTATTTTAGGTTTTATGTTATTTGGTATGATTTTATAGGTTACATTTTGGGTATGGAAATATTGAAAAAAGTTTCTCATATAAATTAATGGTACTGTTCACTTTATGCCATTTCAACTGAGGAAAGTTTTCATAGGGATGTTCTACTTTTCAGATAGCAGGAAAACCTGCATTGTATTTCAAAATCAGAAGCAGAGCAATATTAAAAGGCATATTTTGAAAATGTATCTTGTAGTATGATCAGAGTATTTTGATGACAATAAAAATATAGCGTAGAACAAGATACTGTGAAGAATAATGATTTCACATGCAATTAAGCTAGCACAGAGCCAAGATGTCAAAATCCCAGTTATTTACATCATGTATGAAAATTTTCATTTTATTAAAAATCATATGAACCTTTTATTAAAGGTCATATGAAAGGCAATGAAGTCAGTTGATACTCTGGATTTAATTCTTACCACTAACAGACAATGAAGTACTGATGTGTTATTGAAAGGAATAGGAATTTTGTGCAATTCCCCAGAGGAAGGATGGGCCAGATATGTACTGTGAGCTTTGGGGGAAATTCTGTTAAATTTCAGGTACAAATTTAGATCTTATTACCCTTACTACTCTATGAGGTTGATATTATTACCTTTGATTTACTGATAAGAAAAGCGAATCAAACAGGTTAACTTCTAACTAGTAGGTGATAATGTCAAAATTTAATGATAGATTTACATAACTTGAATTACTCTTTTAAATGGGAAAAACATATTTGTGAAATCAGCCTCTTCATGTTTTCCACTAGTTCTGAGTTTACATTTTCACAAATATTGAAATGAGCAAATATAAACAAAGATACACAGAATGAACTTATCATTAAGTATATGAATGTAAAGGTACTTAGTGAATAATAAAACCCATAAACAGTCAATATCACCTCCCTGCTTACCTAAGGATGGGGTTTTCTTTCAAATATAGTTTTCTTAACCACTTTGTGCAAAATGGTGTAACATACTTTTTTAAAAAAATCAATAATTCCACAGTTGTATTAAGAAATATTTTATTAACAAAACAGTAAATTCCACTTGCTTAGCATTTCCAATAATGGATAAATTGGCCTTGCAACAGAAAAACAAAACAAAACAAAACCCTTAGATACCCAATCACACAAAGCACTAGAAAGGGTACGGTCATGTGGCCTTTCTTTGATGTTTTAGGCTTTGACCACCTCACACATTATTGTAGTATTGTTTTTTTAAAAAGGCAACACATTACATGGATAAAAAAGAAGCATACTCAGAAAAGTTACAGTTTAGGGATATAATCAAATTTATGCCAGGTAGTGTGAAATCCTTTATTATTAACTCAAGCTATGCATGGAACCCTGATACATTTGGTAGGAAGATACCTGGGATTTTATCCATGTCTTGTTCTCTCCCTAGCTCATGTTCCCCTCTTTTCTTTCTCCATTCAAAAAGAAAGAAGAAAAAAGAGTTACTAGATTTTGTTTAGCCCAATACTATTGGAAATATTTTTACAGACAATGTTAGATTATATCATTGCAGGAATTTTTATAATTTAATCTGGACAGGAGCACTGAATCAATCCCAAACAACATGCTTCATAGATATACTGCTTACAATGCCATTATTTAACTTATTTTCTATCATATTTTAGAATCTTTCTAGATGGAAACTTGCTCTAGTTCAGTAGATCAAATGGAAAAGCAACCATTTCTTTTTAAAACCTCAAGCTGTAAGTTAGTGGTTGTATATTTACCTTCTTATTTTGCTGGCTTTCCCTGAGTAAGACTGAATGGGAGGGAAAAAATGGACTTAATGAATTCTTTAACCTGGCCAAAAAAAAAAAAGTCTGAAACACAAGTAATGGAAATCAAATTTTAGCTTTATACTTCTACTTTCTGGGCCATTAAAATTCTTTAAGGATTTTCATACACAATTACTTGGCAACTGTAGATAGTGGTGATTTGCTATGAGTTATACATATTTCTAACATATTGTATGTCTGAAATTCAGGTCACTTCTTGGCTTTTTTCATCAATTAAATATCACAAAAGATGTTGTATATTTTTTTGCCTTTGCTAATTAAAGCTAATTGTAAGGGTAATCTTCTCTCTTACAAAATCTAATATTCTTTTAGGAGATTTTGAAGTAATGTGACCAATTTTTACTGAGACAATACCTTCCAATCTAATAATGCATTTCCATTGCATTACCTTCTCATACTAATAATTTATTGCTATGAACATCATTGAAGTAATATGCAAAACAAGTGAATTTCTATACATTTCTACTACTTAATGTATGTTAAACTAAAACTATATTTAATGATATATATGTAAAACCAGAAAAGTTAAAATGTAGTCAATAATCAACAGACAATGATTTTTTTTAGATGGATAGTAATACAGAATCAAAAATTGCTAAAAATACTTTCTTAGTTGAAAAATTGTTTACTTTCCAAAAATGTTTATTATGCACATCAGGTTCAAATTATATATATATATATATACACACACATATATGTGTGCATATATATGGATATATATTTCATTGGAAACAAAGTTTGCAATTGCAGCAGCCAGGGTTAAGGTGTAGATAACCAATTTTGCTTCCATACCTGCCTACATAATGGTTCATATTCATGCAGCAATATACCTGTGATATTCTATTTGATAAGGAAAGTTTCCATTTATTAGGGACTAAAATCTTCTCAGGGTTTCCTGGGAGCATGATCTCAATGAAGCAAATCACCCCATTTGTCATCAATACCTTGGCACAACTATCTTCCTTCCTGATTTTCAATTTGTCAATATTTGTTATTATATGTGTGTTTGGGTCATCCCTCATATCTAATGGATTCCTCTGGATTGTGTGTGTGTGTATGTGTATGTTATAGTGAATGGAGAAATGTATATAGAAAATGTGAGTATCTGGGGGAGAAAAGAAGATTATAAGATACATATGTATATATTTTACCTCCTACTTCACACCTTTCATACAGATACTAAAACTTAATTGCAACAGAATGAAGGCTGTACATGTAAGGAAAAAAAGTAGCTGAGTCTTTTTATATACATTCATACATATCTTCCTTAGAATAAACACTACATTGTAATTTTTTTAAAAAAAGTAAGTAATCGTGGCAATTTATAATGGTGGCAAAAAAAACCCAAAACCCTGAAATAATTGTTGCTCCAATGTCATAAAACTCCCTATACTTAGCAACACTTATAACATTGAATTTACCAAAAATGGCTGAATAGCAGAGATATATTTTGCATTTTCTATACAACAGGCTATAAAACGTCACTTATCACAGTCCAGAAAGCACACAGAGATGGATTTTATATAAACATATGTAATAACATATTAAGCGTGCATGAAAATTTCCCAATGATTGCATCTATGCCCTCTTGTTTTTTGTTGTGAAATTTTAGTGTGAAAATGTGCCTTATATTTCACATTGTTGAAAATAAGGCCTCCGTACTTTTTTTTTTTCCCTCACAACCAGAAAGGGGCTTTTTGAATGTGTTCCTACACAAGTCTTCAAAAAAGCCAGCACTTTGTTTCAAATGCAAGTTCCAACCACTGCTCCAGTTGCACCAGGCGGCAAACTCAATGGTTTGCAGGTTGAGTCACTCAAAATGACAGTCTTCTCTGGCAATCGGACTAACTGACTTCTCAGGAAAGCACTAGCACTTTGGCTAAATCCAGGATCATAGGTAGCTTCTTTTTTGTGTTGTGTTTTGTGTTGTTTTGTGTTGTGCCTCGATGTAATAATACTCCTTTGCTTTATGAATGCGTACGGTCATCACTGTCTTTTAGAAATGTTCCAGCAACATAAAGACAGGCAGAGTAAATGAAAACACTGTGGATGTTAGGGAATTTATTGGCCCCTGTTTTTTTTTTTTTTTTTTTTTTTTTCTTTTTGGAGAAACAAGAGCATGAGATACTTGTTTTTATTTTTTAAAAACAGTCTTTCCTTCCTGATTGCATTCCCTGTCTTCTTTTGTATGTGCTTCATAAAAAGGAAAGTAAATAAGTTTATATTATGTCTCAGATAAAATGAAGACTATTTCTATACAAGGGTCCTTTTAAGATCTTGGATCAGACGTAATACTCTTTATCCTTGTTTTTCTTATTTTTGTTGGCGCTTTTCGCACTGCTGGGTTGTTTCTCCTTTACAACAGCCCCATTGGACTGTGCTGAGTTACTGATGTAGTTTCTACTCTCATCCACGTGGTATGAGCCTTCATCCCGGTTTCTGTACTTGTACATGGCGTAGAGGAGGATGAGGATGCACAGGGCTGCAGCGGCTACTATTCCCACCACCATGCCTGTGGTGCTGCTGGACTCCCGGATCACTTCCGCAGACCCTGGGTACGGTTCTCTCCCGCCTGCCCGTGTGGGGTTGGCTATAGGAAAGAGAGTGAGAAAAAACACAAGGTGATGATGGAGTTCACTGAATGCCAGAAAGCTCTATTACATTTAGCATCTATTCTCATGCCTAACAAAATAGCACCTCTGCTTTAGGAAAAGTAACTTGCTGCTGAATGTAGCAACTGCTGGTCTTCCTGGTCACAAAGTCCTGGAGACTATGAATTAAAGTACTCAGAGAGAGATCTGTTGCCATATTTTTCTTTCTCATGGACCAATTTAATTAATTGGTTCTTGTAAGTGTACTCTCCCCCAAAGTCCCATTTACATCTAATGGGCTTTCTTGATTGTTAGGTGAAAATCATAAACCCAACATAGAAAAACCCTACGTGTAATATTAGAGGGTATCATCCCCAAAATCAAATTTATATCAATATACTTTTGGACTCTAAGAAAGGACAGCAAAATTTAGGATTGCTCTAGAAATCGTTTTCCTGTGTATACTATAATAAATACAAAGCTGAATAAGACAATCCAGGCATTTTGAATAGTGTAACTGCCTGCTTTTTTATGTATTTTGACTTTTGACCACATCTCACATAACGAAACAGAAATTTTTGCTTTTCCTTTTGGAGCTTTATCTATGTTATTGTTCACTGGCAGTAGCTGAGTGATTGCCAAAACTAAATTTGGGAGGATTAAGTTAAAAAAAAATTCTAGTTTTAAAAATCATCCACATTGATTTTTTATGACAAAATTAAGTGCTTAGTAGATCATAAGTAAGGACTTGCTGGCCCACTTTTATAAAACTGACAAGACCTACATTCACTTACTTCCTTGGTAAAGAAATGAATGACAAGGTGCATTAATGTCTTTTCCAAGGTCACGCCAGGCACTGAAACTGACCATAAATAGAGTGAATAAAAGGTGGGGTTAGCTTACAGGTGGGGGATGACCTTTCCTCTACATAATAAACTTAAAAAATATATTTAAAAGATAGGAATTGGTAGAGATACGATTCCATCCCTTTTCTGATACCAGATCATTTTTCTCTATGGACTGTACTTTCTGCCTACTTCTGAATCTTCATCTTCTCTCATTTACAGGAAAAAAAGGATTATTTTTCAGAAGTAATGGATACAACTTTCAAAACATTATTCTTTGTAAAGTATGCAGAATGAATTTGAGTAATCTCAATAGCATATAAATTGAATACATATGTGTATGTGTGTGCACAAACCAGGAATTGAACAGTTCCAGAAGACTAAAACTATTTTTTATTTCACTACTATTAAATATCATTTGGTAATTATTTTAACAGTTTTATAAAAGTTTGTATTAATTACTGGGAATGATTTACCAACTGTAAAGATCCACACTCTTTAGTAATTCGTTTCGAACATCAAGATTTCTCCTGCTGAAATGTGGGTTTCTTGCTGTCACTTTCCTTCCCAAAATAAAGCTTTGCAAATATAGTTTCTTGTAAAGTAATAGCTCTCCGTCTCAAAGCAGCAATATGCTGCATTCTGGAGCCACAAAATGTAGCAGATAAAACCTTTCTAAGCTGAATATGTCACTGGTTGTTTTACAGAAGCCCATGTAATGTTGTTGAATAAAAGGCCTTGGAGCTGCTTCTGTGGCCAAGGTAAAGGGAGACAAAGACTATAATCCATAGCATTTGATTACATGAAATTAATTTCCTCTCAAGAAGAACAGAGCCTACCTCAGGAATTCTGTCACTACCTGACAAACCAAAGGCAGTACTTTCTCTTTCAAACACAGTCATCTTTGCCAAAGTCTGCCAATTAGCTCAGCTGCTAACTTACACTAAATGATAACTTTCTACTAGTTCATTTTGAGGGCAATCTTTTAACCATGGGGTCTCAAGAGCTGAAGAAGGGATGCTTATCTAAATGTTACCTAATTTATTTCCCCCCACCTGATGGAATGCTTTTATTTGAAGTGCATTTTTTAATTATTTTACTGTTGTAAAAGAATGAGGAGCCTAGAGACAAATTCTTAATTATGCAGTTCATGATAGTAAGACTTAAGAGTTTTAATGGAATGCAGGATTTAAACCTTCTGTACTAAGGATATGATATACACTATTTTCCAGTCAGAATTGTTATCATAAATACACTCTCATCTACAAGAAGTTTAATTTTATTTGGTCTACATAAATATTTCTATGCTTCCAAAAACAAGGGTATAAGTGGAATACTAACAACAAACTGATGTAAAATTAGAATGAGATTACAAATAATAAAGCAAAGCCTCAAAAAGCTTAATTTTGCCACACAGGCATTTTATCAACACGTCCTGTTTAAGGAAGATGCTTGTTTTTTTGCAATACCAGCCAAAAATGCTGTTTAAGTCACTTGCAGAACTAAAAATATCTCTGCATAACCTATATATATGATTCTAAATATAATTTTCTCAAAAAATAACCCACCAAAAATCCTTAATAATTCAGTAAAGAAATATTTTATCCTCCTTTCCATGAAAAATATAATCCATCATAAATATTATTGTAGGTTCATTTCTTCCATATATAATTGATTAAGAATTAATTCTGCTTCTATTTCAAAGCTGAAGGATAAGTCATACTTTTCTTAACTTTGCTGCTGAAATTAGAAGTATTTATACACTAATGTGTTAATGGGACAGCTCCCCCAAATGTGCAATAAAAGGCTAGAGAAATTAAAATATATTCAGGAGTTATAAATGTGGTTTCCCTTATTGATTATTATTAATGGCTTATTTTAATGATCACTAACAAGGTCTTTGAGGAAAATTTGATATTAAATTTAGTGTAGAGAATAGTATAAATGGCTAATAAATTTAAATGATTTTTAATATAATTTGGTTAAAACTTGACATGAAATTAAATGTAACCATCTCTTAACCATTTATGACAATGTGAAAAAAGAGTTTAATTAGAGAAATTCATAATTATTATATTCCATAAGTTTGAGAATTTTGCATTTCCTTTCTACTCCATAATAAACTAAATCAAGACCTCCTAAACAATTAAAACAATCTACACCATGCTTTTTTCTCAGCAATGCAAAAATATGAATACATGAAATAAAGCTTACTATCCCCCCTTCTCTCTTTCATGTGATGAGGACATTCATTTTTTTATTTTTTAAAAGATTTATTTATTTAATCATACAAGAATGGGGGTGCAGGCCAGAGGTATGGGGGGCAAGAGGATTCACAAGAGAGAGTAGAAAACAGAACCGGTAGATCAAGTGAAATACACTGCTGAGGGGAGCAGTGGGTGAGACAGGAGAGGTCTGTTGCACCATGTGGGGAGCTCCCAGGCCGGGGATCAAACATGTGCTGCAGTGGCTGCAGTTTGCTTCATAGATTGTGTCTTAATCCCTGATCCACCAGGCAGGCCCATGATGAGAACATTTAAAAGTAGATGAGAGAGAATAAAGAAGGGGGACCAAAAAAGCTAGAACATATGCAAATTAGCAGTGGGTCCTGGAATGGTCAAAAGTGATCTCATTGGCTTGTAAAATAAAGCCAGGCCATTATTTTCGGTCTGTGAGCCCAGGTCAGTGGAAGGCTTCATTAGATTGGTGCTGGTCATCTGACTAGCCAGGGCTTTAGTCAGGGTGACCAAAAATGGGCATGATTTCAACTTTGGTCGGGTGGTAGCACATGTATTTTAATTTGAGGCTATATTGCCAGCATGGGAAAAAAAAAAAAAAAAAGAGTAGCTGAAAACTTCTAGGTATTTACTACGCCCATTTGAATCCTATTGCAATGATTATAAGGTAAAAATCCATCTCAATTACACATAACTTGTGTGTACAGTTTAACAGCACATTAGTTTACGCCTCATGGTTTTCACATGTGATCTGATCATCTGCATTTCTCCAAGAGATACCCATCACCACATACCTCCCAGAATTACCTGGACAGAAGTACATGGTGAGGCCCATGGCAAGTGAGGAGAGCACATGTGCACATTTTTTTAAAATTTATTTATTTGTACATACAAAACTGGGGTTCAGGCTAGAGGTGTGGGGATGCAAGGATTCACCAGAGACAGAGTGGGGAGCAGAACAGGTGGACTGACTGAAATACACTGCTGAGGGGAGCAGTGGGTGAGACAGGAGAGGTCTGCTGCACCATGTGGGTCACCTCCTTGGCTGGCTGGGGATCAAACAAGTGCTGCAGTGGCTGTGGACAGCTTCACAGTTCTAAGACTTAACCCCTTGGGCCACCAGGGAGGCCCTACATGAGCACATCTTAATGGCAATGTAAGGCCTTTGATTATTGTGGTATTTTTTCTAAATTACTATTGATTATATAGGCTAGGACAAAGAGCTATCACAAAATTTGTAATTTCTGTCTTCTAAATCTCCTCTTTGCCAAATGGCAATGGAAATATTCCTGGGATTCAAGTACTGATAGTGTTATCTTAAAGAACACACGGAAACTGATCTTTAATTCTCTCTCACTCTCTGGAATATTTGTAAGATTATATGGTCTCCAACAGTTTTCCACATGGTCTATGTTGATTTAGTTTGGGCTAGTTTGATTTATTTTAGAATCCTGTATGGGAGTTCTATGAAATTTCTTGTTTGTCACTATCACAATTACGTAGGTAAGTATATTCTTTCAAATTTTAGGACAGCTATTCATGTATTTCTACATCATACCTAAAGTCAATTTATTCACATCCAATAGTAATTCATTACGGAAAATATACATATGTGCAAAAGACATATTCCAGTGCCTCATCATAAAAAAAGAATGATACATGTACTTGTTGATCTGCATAAAGGAATTTAAACGTGAAATATTTAAAATTTTAAATTATCCTTAAATTTGCTGCCATAGTTATTTTAAACCATGATGACAAGAAAAGAAACTGCCCTGATGTATGTTCCTTCTTTATTTTTGACAGTCCTTGGCACTGTATCTGCGAAAGAACAACATTTCCCTGAATAGGATCTAGTTTAGATAGAGTTAAGAAATACCATGGGAAAACTGTTTAAGAGACATATTAGGCTACAGAGCAGACCAGAAAGAGCTACTTGTGGCAGGTCTCATTTCTCACCAGCTCCTCTCGCCCTCTGTCACCTACTCTATGTCGCATTCTATTCTTCCTCGGTACTTCTCCCCACTCGAACCATTTCCACAAGTCCCTCTCCCTGCTTGTGGCTTATCTTTTTTTTTTTTTTTTTTTTTGTCTTTAAGTAGAAAATTTTATTCCCAGTTAATTGAATATAGGGACTTCAGAAGAATCAAATTCAGGTATCATGGTTTACAAGTGACAGAACACCTCTATATTCATCATCTCACTTAATCCCTCCAGCAGTCAAATTATATAGTTTTTTTTTTCTTTTTTATTATAATTTTTTCTTTTTTACATCGTAAGCTTATCTTTGAGGCAGGCCTCACAGGGCACAGCAGGTGTGTCCCTCGGGGAAATGAAGAAGGCCAGGGCAGCGCAGGTGGAGGCAGAACTCTGTCTCATGGAGTGGGTGTAACATTCAGCAAGATGCTCAGTGAGCAATGAAACTTATTGCCAAGTTCCTAATTTCAAGTCAAAATATAAAATGGTCCTTGCTGGCAAAAAAATGTCAAAATGCTACTACTACACCAGAACACAGTCTTTGTGTTTTATGTTGGCATGCTTTACTTTAAAATTTAATATTCTAAATTTTTTACAGAATACAATTTGATGCTTTATCAAAAGAAAGATTATCTTATCACTAATCAAAAAACATTTGTTATTCAGCTATGAATCTGAGGATCACATTAAGCTATGCATTGGAGCTAGTTCATAACCTTGCCGGTCATAACCTTAATATATGTAAATGGGAAGTAGAAATTCTCATTTACTTAGCAAGATGATTCACAACTCAAGTTCTAAAATAATGAAGCATTTTGAGAGAGAAATTTTTGAATTTTAATGAATTTTTCTAAAATGATTTCACTTTGTAATGGAAAGCAGTTGGCATCCTTTGCTTATTCATTCTGAGAATGGAAACATGACAAACACATATTGTTATTAAAAAATAAAACTGCTCTTGATTTATGTTTTTAAAAGACTACACAAGAAATGATGCTTAAAGTCCTCATTCCTGTCACATAAAATGAGGGCTTGGTGGGTGGTGGGACCTTATATTTCCATTGATGAGTTCACCAAGCAATAACCATGCCATCGGATACTCTTTATATCACTCAAATTGTCACTTTTATGAAACTATTTTGTATACTTGGATGAGCTGTTCCCTGACTGTAATCTTATTATATTTATGTTGTTTCCAAAGTTAGCTTTGCAGGGTGAGATTGTAGTTTCCAGGCAACTTTTATGGCTGGTTTTATTTCTTCAATATAGATTATTAGTGTATGGGTACGTCATCAACCATGACCCTGTCACATCAAGGATAAAGCAAGAGTTTCACTATATACTGATGGCAATGAAAATTCAGCTTTTGTGCTCTATAAAAAGAAATTACAGGAGGTTACCAGTCTTAAGAAATTTTGAAGAATAAAATATATCAATGATAAATAATGGGACATGAGCTATATATTTCATATCAGGAGGGTTGTATAAAGGATCATAAGACTCCATAATGTTCAACATATATCTTTTTTCTACCTTGAATTGTTAGATATCCTGTCTTACATTAATAATTTAAAAAGAAAACTACCAGCAAAATGCATTTATTGAATTTTTCTTGCTAAGAGTCTTTGACTAGTCCTTCTGGTTTTATAATAGATTAAACTAAAAGTCATCAATTTTAAATTTTTGTCTGCACCCCATCTAGGAAAATAAGTTGCTTAAAATGATCTCATTATACCAGAATTCTGTACTTTGTCTTAATAGATGTGGAAGTTATTATAATTCTAGGCCAGCCTTGAAAATGGTTTCAGATTTATGGGGGAAGATTTGACTTTTCCAGTACCAAGTTTCATTAATACTGTGAAAAGAAAATTGGAATTGTAGGCTCCTGGGGTGTTTGTGAATTGAGATTAGCATGTTTTCCTCCATTTCCAAAAAAAAAAAAAAAAAAAAAAAAGCTTATTATTTTTTTTTTCATTTTTGTGTTTCAATACAGCATGAACCAGAAGAAACAATCTCCCACAAAATGCATGTTTAAATGCCACAGTTGCAGGGAAGCAGGTGGACAATGATCTAAACAACATCCACTAATTTTCATTTTAACTCTGGTTTTTTGAGAAGTGATGGATACATGATGTTTCAAATCCTTCTCATCTTCCCTTCCCACCAGTTTCACTCATGACCTGACTTTCTGAAGTTCATTCCTGAAGGTTAGACAAAGACTTGGGAAAGAACATATCTGATGCACCTTAGCCCTAACCCAAAGAATTGGAGATTTCGAAAGAACTTGGAAATTAAAAAGCCTTTACCACCTGACTGACTACTGTATCTAACACAGTCCTCTGTTATTTTCAAAGTCAGCAAGGCAAGTGTTTAAAGGGAAGTGCAGGGGCCACCAACCTGGGAGTGAGAGGATCATTATCTTCACCAGAAATTGAGGTATTATATGGGAAGGGATGACAACTATAGAAAGATCACATGCATGGAGGACAGAGAGCATAAACTAGGACAGGCAGCTACCTCATATGGCACCACAAAGAAGAGAAAAAGCAACAGAAGGCAGCTATGCTTACAATTGAAGAGGGTGATCCTATACCTCTATAGCATATATAATAATCACCTCAATTTAAAAAAAAAAAAACACTAGTGGCCACTAAAATACAAGTGGTAAGTATACAACATGAGTTACATACACACACTATTCATGTTATTAGGAAAAAAGAAAAAAGAAAAGGCAATAGATAATCACACATTTGGTGACTTGGTGACACTGACAATGAATAGTCAGAAGAATACACACAGTCTCCCTCATGAACCTCCCAGCATGAATCATGGCTGGGGGAACACAGAGGATCATGGCATTCAGCCTGTTATACAATTAAATTATACATTATAAACTATGTATTTACAGCTTTAGTCATGGACAAGTTGCACAAAATTTTAAGATGGTCACCGTGTTTCTAAGGTTTTACTAGGACCCTTGAGCATGTCATGGTGTTTGAGAAAGTTCCTGTGTGATCACTGTTCTCATGACCCTTCGTGGTCTGCTCACAGCTATATTCAAATTTGTCTTCGATTCCTCTCAAAGGAAGTTATAGTCATTACTTTTTACTATCCCTCAGTCTTTACATGCCAGTAAAAGTTCAGCCTCCATGCTTCACCACCATTTGTCCTCTTGTCTTGCTGAATACTACTTATTCCTTATGACTTGACTTAAATATCCATCTTTTATGAAGTTTTTTTTAAGAATATTTACTCTTCTCAACAAATATATAGGGAACTATAGCAATGTTACAGGGACTACTAGATCCTGTGGTAGAGCACATAACCAAACACACAACTTTACATCTGCCCTCCTGGACCTTGACATATAAGAAGGGAAAGAGACATGCAATAAATAAAGAATTACAGTTAAAGCAACAACAGAATGTGATGAAGGAAAATGGTAGGTGAAGGTGTAAAACAGAGTTTTCTGATTTCAACTGGGGAGTTTCTGAGGCTGTAATATTTAAGCTAAGACCTAGAAAATTAGTGAAAAACTGTCAGTAAAAGGTAGGCACAAGAATCTTTGAATCAGAAGGAGTGATATATGAAATGACCTTGAAAAAGGACAGAGTATGCTCTCCAAGAACAAAACAAATGACAAAACGGCTGCAACACAGTCATTTTGGGGGAGAGTGAGGAGAAATTTGAAAGTGGACATGGAATTTACCCCAATTAGTCATGGGGCAATGCCACACATGAAAAAACTCAGCATATTTGACACAAGCAGGACAAGAGAGAAGTGTTCGTTCATACGTCTAAACAGTTCATACCTCTAAAACAGAAAGATCCTGTATCAATTGATATTAAAAGACAAACATTCTACTGGAAGAGTAGACAAAAATATAGACAGGTAAGTGAGAAACAGAAGATGTGAATGGGTGAATACAGAACAAGATTTTCAATTTTATAAGTCAAAATAGAGTGGTTGTTTTGTTAAGTAACATATTTGGAGGAAGAAAGGAAATAGTGGCACTATGATAAAGATGTTTGCTTAGAAAATGTACAGTTTTACTGGTGAAAATATGAACTTATAAATCATTTTGTTATAGAGCAACCCCGATATTAAACGGGTTCCTGGCTGTGGGTCCTCACCAGCGTGCTTTAAAGGGACATATGAATACTCTACTACACACACACACAAAAGGTTAATAAAAGGTTTATTTACAAGAGAAAAGGAAATAAGGAAAATGTACAACTCAGGGAGAAAATAGGGAAATAAAGTCTTTAATGCATCCTACCCGATCCGACAACCTGGAAACCCAAAGTCACTCTCAGAGCTGGCCAGACGCTGGCGGAGAGCCAAAATGGGTGATCCCCAAAGCCCACGTGTCTGCCTTTTCTATCCACCTGGCTGCTTAACCCCACCCTCAGGTCCCAGCCACCTTCCCTTTGGTGGTGATGGGATTTGGAGTTTCCAGGGTCTTTGGCTTTGACCTGGGGTGGGGGTGGAGTCCACAAAGCCTATATGGAATTAGCTTTGGGACATCCTTTTCCCCCTAACAATTTTAGGTATTAAAATAATATTAGATTAATCTGTTAAAATTGATAAATATCAAACAGCAGCTAGATGATGGGTGCATGTGAATTCATTATACTGTTCACTCTAATTTAGAATATGTTTCAAATTTACAGTCGTTAAATAAAAAGAATACACAAATACTTTTACCAAGCCATCTCAGTTTTGGGAATACAGGCTCCAGAATTAAATACAGCAACATACAAATATATAAATACAGGGAGTTTGTTACAATGCTGTTTGGGATAAAATAAAAAAAGATAGCACTTAAAAGTTCAGTAACAAGATAATGGCTGCATAAAATATGGCACATCTATAGTACAGAAGCTTAACTCAGTTAAAAATAGGAGTTGGAGCCTGAAAGGTATCAATGATATATTAAGAAAGGAGAAAAGAAAGTTAATTCATGTAGTTTGTTTCTAATTTTAGAAGGCAAGAAGGAAATACAATCCTATGTTTACGTCTACAGGAACACTGTGAAAGGTGTATGGAAGATTCATGCTAAAATGTTACAATTGCTTAATTTATGGAGGTGGGGAAAAAAACAAAATTAAGTAGAAAAATGTATTAAAACATTTCAAAAAATATGTATTAAATAACAGTAATTCAACAGTATCAACAATGAGATGTTGATACCAAGACAGTAATGGATTATTTCTTCTTAGAATTTAGAGTATATTAGAAATACACTGGAAAGTAAATGCAAAAAAATTTAAATGTAAAGCATTCATTAACACAAAGAGGCACAAACATTGGGTACTGAGAAAGATAACAAAGGGGCTTTAGAAAGTCATCAGTAAATGACTAAGTAGAAAGTTCTTGTGATAAGACTTAAAAAGAAGGATCCTGGCCTTCTGGTCAGCCCTAAAGCCACTGAAGTTTCTGAAGAAGAAAGACTGAGAGGGCCTGAAACTGGCAAGCACAAAATTAAGAAAATTTATAGGAAGATAAAGGTGGTTATGTTGTAGAGCGAGACAAATATTATACTGCTAGTCCTGCAGAACTAGTGCGCTTATGGTGACCAACGCAAGGAATGTTACTTTGGGCTGGTCAACCGCGGGTGTAACTTGGAAACCACGCTGGGCGCCAAACTGTTGTAGAGCAACCCCGATACAAAACGGGGTGCCTGACTGTGGGTCCTCACCCGCGCGCTTAAAAGGACTTATCAATGCTCTACTGCAGGCACACGTGAAAGGTTAATAAAAGGTTTATTTACAAGGGAAAGGGAAATGAGGAAATGTACAGCTCTGGGAGAAAAGTGGGAGACAAAGTTTTAAATGAGTCCTACCCGATCCGCCGATCAGGAATCCCAAAATGGCGCTCTGAGAGCTGGCCGCCAGCCAGGAGCGGTGAAGCCAGGAGGCGAGCGATCGCGAGCCAGAGAGCGGCAAGGCCACGTGTTTGGTTTTTATATCCAACCTGGCTGCCCAACTCCACCCTCAGGTCCCAGCCACCCTCCCCTTGGTGGTGATGGGATTTGTCTTTCCCAATGTCCTGATGGCTTTAGTCTGGAGTGGGGGTGGAGTCCACAAAGCCTGTATGAGATTATTTCAGGACATCCTTTCCCCCTAACAATTACCTTTATCCCAATCTTCTTTCCACCATACATTACATTATCTAGTATGGATTCCATACTGCTGTGAAATCTTACTTAAATGTTTCATTTTTGTTAGATTTTTTTTTCTCTTCCTAACTGGATTACTAATCCTTTGATAATTTTCTGTAATTCAATTTCTTTGTTTTTTTTTTTTTTACACCAATTCCCTCACCTCCAACATCCAATAAAGATTGAAAATGTGATTTGCAAAGTTTATGTTTTCTGACTGACTATAGGAGATTCTGTAATACAAAAATTTTTCAGGAGTTAGACTGCAGTGAAACATAGTTATTATTTGATAGCAAAATTTTGAGTAACGGTTAACAAATGGGCAGAACATGGCAGTGACAAATGGGCAGAACATGGCAGTATAACATTGAATACTTTTTCATAAGTTATTTTTATCTTTCTACTTCCCTATGTCCCATCTCCTATAATTATTGTCAGTAAAAGAAAATAGTTATAATATTATTTAATTAAACTAGAAATCACTTCTCCTATGCTTAGGTGTGCTGGAATCAACATGCATTAATGTAACTATTGGACCTGCATTTATCTTCTCTGTGTCACTGAGCAATGTGCTGCTTAATTCCAATGACTGAGGTCACTAAGTTATTTAAAGCCAAGTAAGTTAGCAATTTTCAGTCTGATTAATTTGGGTACCTTATTTGCATCAACATCATCTGACATCCACAACTCTACCAAGAGTTGATGGTTAACTTGGAACTCTCTCCTCAGATTCAGCAGAATAGATGCAAAAGTTACTACACTACATTTTACTTCTGCTGCTGTTAGAATGAGAAAATTGAAAGGGGTCTCAGCAGTCTGGTCAAACTTTCCATAATTGTCAGGTAGAAGAAAATTCATATAAGCAGTAATTGAGAAAATCAGTTTCAAAGCTAGGAAGCCTGGGAGAGTCTGTAATGTGTTCTCATCAAAATGTATTATATTTCAGAAAAATGCAAGAAAAGCTCTATTTTGAAATGTAGATGATACTCTCCATTACTGATTTCTATTCAACTAAACTCTTTGATAGTAAAATAACTTCTTTTCTAGGAGCTCATTGACTAAAATACCCAGAAATACATACACCCAGAAATCACCTGTTTTAGATGCATTTCACTCTTTTACATATAGATAGTTGAGCAATCAATCTTTACACAAAACAGG
>NW_023601019.1:0-24001 GCF_014898055.3 Talpa occidentalis | reverse complement strand
TTTTTTCTTTGATTTCCTCATTAACCTATGTCATTTAGTAGTTACTTGTTTTTCTCCACACATTAGTTTTTTCCAAGTTTCTTATTGTTGTTGATTTCTAGTTTGTGATTATAGAAGGTACTTGACATAATTTCAAACTTCATGAATTTATTGATGCTTTGTGACCCAATTGTGTAGTTTATGTTTGAACATGTTTTATGTGTACTCGAGAAAAATGCGTGCTCAGTTTCTTTGGGGAGCAGTGTACTACAAATGTTATTTAAACCCATATTGTCTTCTAATTCCTTGTTTAAGGAATTATTATTTCCTTATTGTTTTTATTTCTGGTTTATCCTGTTCATTGTTGAAAATTCATTGATGAAAATGAATCCCTGTATGACTATTGTGTTGCTGCCAAGTGTATTTTTAGATTTGCTAATAGTTGCCTTTTATATTTTTGATACTCTTTCATTTGATGAGTGTCATGCCTTTCTGATATATCTATTCCTTAATCATTATATAATATCATCCATATCTCATATTACCTTTTTTTAAAGCTGGAAGTCTATTTTATCTGATGTAAATATGACTGTCACTGCCTTTTTTTGCATCCCATTTGCTTATAGAATTATTTTCCAGTCATTTACTTTGAATCTATGTTTACTTTGAAGCTCAGATGGATATCCTGCAGATAGCAGAAAGTTGGGTTTTATTTTCTGATACAACCAGCTACTCTGTGCTTTTTGATTGATCTACTTATTTTTAGGGTGCTTATTGACACATGAGGATTTGCTGCTGCCACTTTGTCTTCTGTTTTCTTGTTATACTTATTCCTTTGTTCAATTTTTTTATGGATTTTCTTCCATTTGATTTAGATAGGACAGTTCCTTTCAACATTTCTTTTTTTAATTATTATTTTATATATTTTTACATCACTTTTCATTTTTGTATAATGTATGCATTTTCATCTTGGTTATAGCCCCTGTGAAAGTCCCACCACCATTCACCTGTGAACCATCACCATGGTCCCTTGTGCTCTTCCCACCCCTATTTTGATCCTACTCCACAGCCCCCTGCAGAGTGTCTCTGGTTTATAGTTGCCTGTTGATTTTGATTTTTACTTTATTATAGGGAAGGTCTAGCATTTGCAAACTCCTTCAGCTTTTGTTTGTCTGGGATGGCCTTTATTTCTCCCTCATATCTGAAAGAGAGTCTTGCAGGATATAGTATTTCTAACTAATAGTTTTTGTCTTTAAGTATTTTGAAATTGTCATTCCATTCTTTCCTTGTTTGTAGGGCTTCTGCTGAAAAGTCTGATGTAATCCTAATGGGTGTGCCTTTCTTAGTTGCTTACTCCCCCCTCCCCGCTGCCTTCAATATTCTTTCTTCTTCTAACCCTTGGTAGGTTCACTACAATGTGTCTTGTGTCATTATACTTAGTTAACCAAGTGCTCTTTGAGTTTGGTGGACTTGCATATTTAGTTCCTTCCCGGGGGTTGGGAGGTTTTCCTCTTATCTTTGAATAACCTCTGTTCCCTTCTGTCTCTCTTCCCATTCAGAGATACCCATTATCCTTTCATTACCTTTCCCAATGGAGTCAAAGAGTCCTCAAAGTCTACCTTGCATTTTTTCCTTCCTTGCCATATTGGGCAATTTGTGAATTATAATCTTCAAGGTGACTCATTCAATCCTCCATTTAATGTAGTCTGCTTCCACAAATTTCTCTAATAATTTTACCCCATTATTGAGCTTTTTATATCCTGAATCACTGTTATTTTCTAATTTAAATTTCTATTTTCTAATTCAATTTCTATTTTCTGTTCATTAACTATATTTCTCAGATAAGTCATTTGTTTTTATGAATTTTGTTATGTCTGATTAGTTTTTCTGAGTCCCCTTGCATTATCACCAGAACCCAGCTGCCTTAGTGGTGGGAGCCAACTGTAGCAGTGGTGTTCTTTCAACCTGCTGCTCCATCACTAGTCAGTTGTGGCAGTTGCTCCTCAGAGCCCAGTAACTGCCTTTTTGTCAGTTGTGGCAGTAGCTTCTCAGAGACCTTTTATGTAATAGTGCACTTCTTGAACCTTGGAATGGACCAATCAAGTATGAGCTATGAGCTGATTGGTGCTAAATGGTCCAATCAACCACCGGATTGAAAAATGGCCCAGCAGACTTGTGGGTGGTGCACTCTGAAAGAGGATATAAGCCAGGGTCAGAGGGACCTGAAGGAGCAATGATGCCAGCCCCCTAAAAAGGGAGACAATGCCAGCACCCAAAGAAGAGAGAGGATGCCAGCCTCCGAAGGAAGAAGGAAAGAATCATCCAGGAGCTGACTTCTGAGGAGGGAAGAAATGCTGAAGATCTCTGTCAAGAGACTGGGCCCTCAGTCTCTGACATTGCCTGAAAGGAGCACCAAAGGCCCTGGGCCTGGTGCCTCAAAGAACTGTTTTTGGTTGGTAAAGCCCAACTTACTCACAAAGAGCTGTTAACACTTGGTGTCTCTGACACTATCTCAGAGGTACCAGCAGTGGCCATCGCTACTGGCCAGTGCTGTCCAGCACTCCTGGTGACTCGTGATGACCATCACTGATGCTGTCTGGGTCAGATAACTAGCCACTTGTTGTTACCGGAACCCAGCCATCTTAGTGGTGGGAGCCTGCAGGACAGTGCTGTCCTTTCAAACTGCTGCCCCCACCATAAGTCAGTTTGGCAGTTGCTCCTCAGAGCTCAATAACTGCCATTTGTGATAGACCAATCAGATGTGAGCTGTGAGCTGATTGGTGCTAAATTGTCCAATCAGACTTGTGGGTGAAAGAGGATATAAGCCATGGTTGGAGGGAGCGAAGGGGGCCCCCAGAAAAGGAGACGTCCAGGAGCCCACAGAAAAAGGAGATGATCCAGAACCCTCAGAAAAAGGAGATGATGGCAAGAGACCCCAGAAGAAGGAGAGACAATGCCAGACCCCTGAAGAAAAGAAGATGGTTCCAGCCTCCGAAGAAAGAGGAAAAAGAAGCATCCAGTAGCTGCCCTCCAAGGAGGGGCAAGAAGCCGAAGGAGTCTATCACGGACTGGGCCTGGGTCCTGTCTCTGACGTTGCCTGAAAGGAGCACCAAAGGTCCGGGGCCTGATGTCTCAAAGAGCTGTTTGTGGTTGGTACCTGGGTGAGCAGCTGCCACTTGTGGGTACAGTAAACTCTGTTTTCACTGTTTGTAAATAAACCCCATGGCTGTTGTTCCTGGAGTCTAAGGTCTCTTGCAATTGTGCGTGCGGGTGAGAACCCACGGACAGTGAACTGTCCTCTTATCAGGCACTCTCCTTTGTTAGACTATAGCCCATAGGCCCCTATTGTGTGGGTGTTGTATTGTTATAGCCCTTGGTTTTGGTCTTGGTTTTTTGGGGCTTTTTGGTGGCTCTCCTGTCTCAGAGCCCAGGCAGGTGGGTGGCCGTTCCATCCTTCCATCTGGCCTCCTGCCTTGTTGCCCTGTCTACCCTATTTCAGTATCACTTTGACTTGCTTTCCTGTGTTTTCTTTCATCTCTTTGATTTTTGTTTACTGTAACAATTTTGAACTCTTTGTAGGATGATGAAATCTTCCATGTGTTAGTGGTTGGATTCTGGAGAGTTGTTCTCCCCTTGTGATGTCCTAGTCCCTTGAGGTCTCAAGGTGTCATGTGTCATATTTTTTGTCTGCTCATTCTCATTCTGCTGCTGTAAATTTCCCTACTTAAAAAAAAGTATCTACTGAAACAGGGGTGGAGAGGGCCACAAAGGACAACAAGGCAGGAGGCTAGATGGAAAGATGGAACGGCCACCCACTTTCCCAGGCTCTGAAACTCAGAGCCACCAAAAAGTTGCAAAAATCCAAAAGGCCCAAAACCAAAACTAAGACCTATAGCTTAACAAAGGACAGTGCACGATGAGAGGACAGGTCACTGTCTATGGGTACTCAGCTGTGTGCATAATCACAAGAGAACTTAGACTTCAGGAACAATAACCATGGGGTTTACTTTAAAAGAGGGGAAACAAAGAGCTTACTGTATCTGTAAGTGGTTGGCTATCTTACCCAGATACCGTCAGTGATGGTCACCACTGGTCACCAGAGTGCTGGACAACTAGCCATGAGTAATGACCACTGCTGGTCCCTTAGAGGCGGTGTCAGAGACTTCCAGTGTTAAAAGCTCTTTGAGAGACCAGGCCCAGGGCCTTTGGTGCTACTTTCAGGCAATGTCAGAGACAGGACTGAGGCCCAGTCTGTGACAGAGTCCTTGGTTTCTCTTCCCTCCTTGGAGATCAGCTGCTGGATGCTTCTTTTCTTCTTTCTTTGGAGGCTGGAACCATCTTCTTTTCTTCAGGGGCTGGTGTTGTCATCTCTGGGCTGGCGTCATTCCCCTCCTCTTCTGGAGCTGGCATTGTCTCTCCTTCTCCAGGGGCTGGTGTCTTCTCTCTCCTTCTGGGGGCTGGCATTGTCTCTCCCCTCAGCTCCCTCCGACCCTGGCTTATATCCTCTTTCGGGGTGTCCAAGCTTGATTGGAACATTTTTCAATCCTGTGGCTGACTGGACAATTTACCAATCAGCCCATAGCACCTGATTGGTCCATTCTACAACCCAGGAAGTGCGCTTTACATAAAAGGGCTCTAGGAGCAACTGCCACAACTGACTTGCCGTGGGAGTCTGAGTCCTGGTAACAAAAGCTGATTGGACCATTTAGCACCAATCAGCTCATTGCTCACACCTGACTGGTCCACTCCACAATCCAGGAAGTACACGCTACCTACAAGGAGCAACTGCCACAACTGACAAAACGGCAGTTACTGAGCTCTGAGGAACAAGTGCCACAACCCACTTGTGGTGGAGCAGCAGGCTCCCATTGCTGAGGCAGCTGGGTTCTGGTAACATCTATAGCAATAACTTAGAGAATCAAACTACTTCTACTTTATTTGATTTTAGATTTTTGTCTGAAATCAGTTTTCCCTTGATGAGTCACAGGTTGTTGGAGGGACCTGGAGTTGTGTATCTCTGTGCAAGTGTACTGGGAGGTAGAGCGGGCTGGCTCAATTTGTGGCACCACTGACATCCCTTCTCTCTTGGGTTCCAGACCCAAGGTTCCTCAGTATGTGCAGTACTGTCAGTACTCTTCATGAGGTCAGTGTCAGTCCCATGGGGTGGGGCAGGGAACGGTGATCTGGCACTCTGTCTTTGTTCTTTTTACTAGGATGTGGCCTCACCTGTGGAGAGCACCCCAACTCCTCTGCATAAATTTCCCCTCATGCAAGGTTGTATGCCTCCATTCAGCTCTCTCCTTCCCAAGACCCCTGGCTGAGCAGTTACACAACAGTTTTTACCACAGCCTTCTGACTCAGACTCAGGTCTTTCTCTCCACTCACCTCTTGTCAGTAAGACTTGAATCTCTTTATGTCCCTTCTGTTGCAGTCTTTTCTGGTCTCCAATGTTCAAAGGGTGTTCCAGTTTTGTCCCAAGGTACAGGACTCTCCAGGTATAGAATATTTCCTCTTGGGAGCAGAGAAAAGAAACTATTAGGAAGAAGCAATATGGCTGGAGCAAAGGGTGTTTGTTGAGCACTAGGTTTTCTGATTTCCTAGTTGGATGAGGACAGATTAATAGTAGGGTATAAGGATGGGAGCTTCTGAAGACCAAGATTGTGGGTCTACTATACTATAGTGGCCTGTTCAGCCACCATTATGGTTACCTGCAGTTCTACATTCCTATACAAATGTCAGAGCTGTCCAGTCACAGTCATATGAGCCAAACCTTACAAGGTGCCTTTTATATCAATCAAGAGCAGAAAGCTTAATGTCTCTGGGAAGGGTACGCATCAAGAATAATGACCAGGAATGCCCAGGGGGCTGAGGACGGATGCATAAACTTACTCCCAACTCATACATCACGAGGTATGACCGGGAACGCCCTGGGGGCCGAGGACCGATATATGACAAGAGACCCCAGAAACTAATCAGTGGAATGCCTTGTTGATAAGATTAGGACCATGGCTGGGAGTCTGGGGTCTAGTTTCAATGACAACACTTGGTCATCAAGCTGATAACATGGTCAGCAGACTCGTGTCCCCCAAGCCCTAGATAACATTTCTGAGTTTCACCCGTCCTTTTCTCCTTGTTCTCCTAACGCATGTAGCTGATGCTCTATGATTATTCTATCAATAAAAACGGCCAGGATCTTGCTCTCAGCAGCATCCTGCCTTGTGCAGCCTGCTCCATGACTCCTGTGTCTTTGTCAGACTGGTGTTGCCCGATGCAACACAAGATAAAGATAAAAGAAAAGCTGGTATATTACAATCTTCTGGAGTTAACTTTTCTTGAAATTGAAGATATCTTTGTCAAAAGGACATCTACTTCAAAGATGGCTAAATTAAACACCTTTTTTATAATTTAAATTTATATATAAAAAATATTTTACACCATTGTTCATTGTTATACAATATTTGCTTTCTCCTCTCAAGTGTAGTCCCCATAAATTTCCCACCACCAATTCACCCATCGCTATGGTCCCTTTCCTCCCCTTTTTTGACCCCTTTTCCTTCCCTTCTCCTGCAGAATGTCTCTGATTTATAGTTGCCTGTTAATTTTGATCAAACACCTTTCTCTTTCTTCCTAAAAGCAAGAAATGAATCTCTTGTGTGAAAGATTTCTTCCCTGATAGGAAGGGGATGTGATAGTCACTTCTAGTCAGAGCAGATAGTCATGTTTTCTTCTAGAAAAACCTGAACAGCTATCTTTCAGCCTGGAAAGCAGCAGGATAGAAGGGGGAAGGCCCATTTACTTCCCTTCTGGTGGAGGCCAGAGGATATTAAGTTAAATAAGTCAGAGAAAGAAAAATGCTGTATTATCTTACCTACATGTGGGGTCTAAAAAAATACCAACTTATAGATACAGAAAACAGATTAGTGGTTGTCATAGTAAGGGGGTGGGATAGGTGAAATGGGTAAAAGTAGACAAAAGGTACACACTTCCAGTTAAGAGATAAATAAGTTCCATGGATGTAATATACAGCATAGTGACCAAAGTTATTAATACTGTATTATACATTTGAAAGCTGCTGAGAATAAACCTTAAAAGACCTCATAGAAGAAACAAAATTGTGTGACTATGTGACATATTGAATGTTAACTAAACTTATTGTGGTAAATATGTGTATGTGTGTGTGTGTGTAGTGCACCAAAATCAGGATGTAGTGTACTTCAAATTAATACAATGTTATATGTCAGTTGTATCTCAGCAAACGTGTGTGTGTGTGTGTGTGTGTGTGTGTGTGCGTGTGGAGAGGAGTTTGGAAAAATTTTGGTTATTCAAATGTCTTTTTCTGTTCCAATGTCACTCCTTTCTGTGACTCTAATTATATGCTTCTTAAGAGTGCTTGACATTATCCCCGCAGGACACTGAGGTTCTATATGTGTGTGTGTGCGTGTGTGTGTGTTCATGTGTGTATCTGTCTGTCTTTGTGTGCTTTAGTTTGGGGGTTTTTGGCCTCAGTTTCCTAATCCTTTCCTTTGTACTATTCTTTTTCTTCTTAAGCCCAGTCTCTGAATTTTAAAGTTTAGGTATTATATTTTTCATTATTGAATTCCCTTTTTTTTTTCTTTTTCACTCTTTACTTTCTGTGCAGAGTCCCTATCTGCTCCTTGAATTTCTTATGATACCAGATCTAAACATCATGTCTTCCAATCCCAACATCTTGTTATCTTTGAGTTGGGTTCTATTGGCTCTTTTTCTCTCTTTATAGACTTCCCGCTTCTCCTTATTCCAGGTAAATTTTGGTAGCATGCTGTATATTGTTCTGCTATATTATTATGTGACTAGACCATGTTTTTCTTTAAAGAGCTTTATTTTTGTTCTGTTGTGTTTCGTTTACCTATGTGGTAGTCCATCTGAATGTTTTGGCATATAGCAAGTTTTTTTTTTTCTGTGGGCTATTTCAAATGGCAATTTTTCCCAATTCTGTCTTGTTGGAGGACACCCCGCGTAGTGAGCAGAAGGGCCTTGACCCGAGTCCCTAAGGCATGTGAAAACAACATGTGTCTCAGAGGAAAACCTCTGAGTGACAGGACCTGGTGTTGAGAGCCTGGAAAGTGACCTGCATGGAGTCAGGCTTCTACATCTCCACAGTCTGAGAATAACAAAATGGAGAGACCCTGTGCAGTGAGCAGAAGGGCCTTGACCCGAGTCCCTAAGGCATGTGAAAACACATGTATCTCGGAGGAAAACCTCTAGGTGAAAGGACCTGGTGTGTTGAGAGCCTGGAAGTGACCTGCGTACATCTCCACAGTTTGAGAACAACAAAAATAATGAGCGAACTTCCCAGGCTCTGGCTAGGGGGCGATAAGATTATGTGTGTGAGAACTAACCACCTGTACCCTACTGTCTGAAGTAATATAATACAATAGCAAGAAATAGACTAATCACTCACACATGTTATCATTATATGGTATGCTTTGATGTTACACCTGCTGCAATTAAAATAGTATATAATGAGCACTAAGAAAATAAAGATTTGCTGCATGCTGGACATGACAGTCCCCCATGTCCAATTTCCCTCACCGTCATGTCCCAGGTCTCGGACTCACTAGAATTCCACACTGTCTGACCTCAGAAATCTCAATTCAGCTCAATTCTCAGTCATTATTCTCTAATTGGCCTCACAGAGTCTTACCCTGATCATTCCAGCTTAGAATTTGGCTAATGACTCAAATGAATCACTATGCAGATTTCTAAGTTTCCTGTTCTACATAGTCCCCTCTCTGTGTTAAATATGGCCCAGAAATTCTATCTGCTGCAGCAGCTCTGAATGCTAATCTCCATTTCTTCCATCCAATAAAAACAATACCTCCTATTTCAGCAACAATTTGTGGTTTGGAAAGTGTTACTAGAGGGATGGGATGAATGAGTTTACCGACTGTGTTTCCCTTCTCTCAAAGACCAGATCCCCATAGTACTTTAGATATAACTTCTACAGTTTTGCAGTACTTCTACAGTTTTGTACTTTTACTTTGTGTAAAAGTAAGTAGAATGCCTATTTCTGTATTATGTTTGGAACTGAAAATCCTTTGTTCTACTTTCTCCACTTTTAAATGTGAATGGATGATCAAGGATCACTGAGCCTTTGAGGAAAGCTTACTATGGGAAGTCAAGAGATCAAAACTAAGAGGCAAACAAGCAACTCAAAGGAGGCAGAAACCATGTATAGAAAGAAAAATTTCAGGGCCTCCCCTGGTGGGACAGCTGTTGAGCACTGGGCTGCGAAGCTGCCTGCAGCCTCTGCAGCGCAGGTTCGATCCCCGGCCTCCGGCGGGGTCCCACATGGCGCGACAGACCTCTCCTGCCATGCCCGCTGCTCCTCTCAGCAGTGTATTTCGTCACTCCGCCTGTTCTGTTCCCCGCTCTGGCTATGGTGAATTCTCTCACCCTCCCGTGCTTCTGACTGTACCCAGTGCTTGTATAAAGAAATAAATAAATCTTTAAAAAAAAAAAAGAAAAATTTCATAAAAAATGAACTTATAAATATCCTCAGAAAGATACGGCATCCATGATCCAAGAACAGAATATTATATTTTAAAAGGTATGAAATTATTCAGAGAAAAATTTGTCTTAAAAAATAAAAATATGATCCCAGAAGTACAAAGTTCAACAAGAATATAGAAGATATAAGGGGAAAAATAACCTCAAATTTATTATCTAAGACAAGAAGTCTAATGTTTAAATAACAGAAATATCAGAAAGAGAAAATATAGAAGACAGATATACCAAAGAAACAATTCAATAAATTTCCCAGAAACATAAATCTCCAGAAAAAGAACACCTCCAACACAAGTGATCTGCACAACTGATGAAAATTCACCAACTCCAAAGAACATCACAATGAGTTTAGCTCTGAATAAAAAAGGAAACAATTTATGAATTCCTAAATAGAAAGGGAAAAAACAAATTCTATTTTTAAAATGATCATCAATTAGATGTTTTCATGTCTTGATAGTAACTCTGGAAGAAGGAAACATCTTCAGAATAATTGGAAGAAACGGATCTCCAAATTGGCTCTCTATATCCAACTAAGTCCTGTTATAGGGCAGGGAGAGGGACACCCAGAACCCCCAAACCTACCCTTCTAAATAGGTCTTGCCATCCGCCACAGCAAGACAAAACATATAAGACCTTTAATGGAAAGAAACTTTAATACAATTAAGGTACAATACAGAAAAGACAAAGGATATAGTTTTTAATCAAGCCTCTAAAGTTACCCATCCCCTCATGGGTAAAAGTCCACCCAAATGGGATTGGCCCACACCAAGGCCCAAAAGAATGCCACAAGTCTAAAGCACCTGTTGGTGGGGACCCAGAAAAAAAGGGTCAAAAACGAACAAGCCTAGGGCCTCCCCTGGTGGCACAGGCGGTTGAGCGCAACACTGTGAAGCTGTCTCCGGCCTCTGCAGTGCTTGTTCGATCCAGGCCAGCTGGGGAGGGTCCCACATGGCGCTGCAGACCTCTCCTGTCACGCCCGCTGCTCCCCTCAGCGGTGTATTTCATCAGTCTGCCTGTTGTGTTCCCCACTGTTTCTCTGGTGAATCCTCTCACCCTCCTGCGCATCTGGCCTGTACCCCGGTTCTTGTATAAATAAAAAAATAAATCTTAAAAACAAACAAACAAACAAACTAAAAAACACAAGCCTGAGAGGAAAAGAGCAAAATCAAAATCAAGATAGAAGCTGTCATTGTTAACCTCCCCACGGGTCTCTCAACCACATCTGTTTCTACCAGTCCAGGATCAAGAAGCAAATGCAACTTCTTCACATGCCTCTCTGCTCATGTGCCTCCTCCAGGTCTCCTTCTTGCTCTCCATCCTATTTCCTTCCTTCCCCAGTCTCATCTCCAGTTTTTTCTTCTCCTTGCTCAGCTCCACCCTCCCTTTGGTGGGGCAGGGAACGTGGAACCTCCCCTTTTCCTGGGGACTACCCTGTTACTATCATAGTCATGTATAAGAGAAGATTAAAGATGCAAGTTCTCAAAACAATTACCTCCCACGCTGTTGGTTTCTAGAAGCTGTTAGAGAATGAGCCTATACAACATCGAAGGGAATCAGGAAGGGGAATGACATAGGGTCCAAGAATGAGAAGTTCTAGGTAGAGAATGAGCAAAGGAGAGCTCAGGGTGATGGTGAAGGGCAGTCCCTGGGTGAAAGTCACACCCTGGGCAGCAGGGCCAGCCATTCAGACTGGAGCAGACTTGGAGGTTCTATTCCTTATGAGGTTCAAGCTGTAAAGATTATCTAATGTGCTTTTATACAATCAAAACTGGAAAAAGGTTTGTGATAAAATTGGGGACAGTACCTAGAGAAATCAATGACAATCTACCTCTAGTGCAAACAAGATGTTCTAGGGAAGGAATAGTGCCATGGACAGGACAGCCTATGAATTTCTCTGCCATTAATGAAGACTAAGAGTCTAAATGAATTTGCAATCGGGGGAGGCTAGGGAGAGTGCCATCGAGAGCAGTTCTCACTTTCACTCTCCCAGCCTAGGCTTTTGTTAAAGACCTGAACAAAGTAATGAGAAAATAGCACACAATTGTGTTTTTGCTTATACAGATTAATAAGTTACTGCTGAAAACAAGTTTTCCTGGTTAGTACGCACAAGCCAGCATGTCCTCCGAGAACAGGAGTCAATTCTGGGAAGAAGTTCTGTTTGCAGAGCTTCTAACATCCCGGAACTCTGTATACACAGTAAACAGGTACTCTCCAAAAACTCCAGCTCCCTTTAGAGCAGCAGGCTCCCAACAGAATAATGACTGCAGTACCATGAGGTTCATTGGTGAATAGCATTTATACAGACATAATTATATGACTTCTGAATAGTGATACAGTTGACAATAATTCTGCATACATTGGGAACATAAGGAATTAGAAGTGGGTATAGGGCTTGGAGACAAAGAAAGGAAGAGGCTGCATTTTCATCTTACGTTGTGGCAACAATAAATGAAGCTTAAAATGAGACAAGAAGGCCTCCCCTGGTGGCGCAGGTGGTTGAGCGCAGCACTGTGAAGCTCTCTGCAGCCTCTGCAGCACAAGTTCAATCCTGGTCGGCTATCTCCCGGGGGAGATAGTTCAATCCTGGTATCTCCCGGGAGATACCACATGGCGCAGCAGACCTCTCCTCTCTCGCCCGCTGCTCCCCTCAGCAGTGAATTTCAGTCAGTCTGCCTGTTCTGTTCCCCATTCTGTCTCTGGTGGATCCTCTCACCTTCCCGTGCATCTGGCCTGTACCCCAGTTCTTGTATGCATGAATAAATAAATGTTTCAAAAAATGAGACAAGAAATAGCAATATAAGCATGCGATTTAAAGATATGGAAGTTAATGTCTAAAGAATAGACTAGAAAATTTGAACGGGAAATGGAGAAATGCTGTTCTTGCAATTCTGTACCATTTCTTATGTCTCTACATTGTCTGCATGTGTAACTTTATGAACCAAGGCAAATTTAAAACAACACTATGATTAGCACTTCTAAACAGAAAGTTTTGTTTTTAAGGATTATTTCCAAATGATAGACTCCTAGAAGTGTAAGTTGGGACAAGGATGCACCCTTTGTGAGGTTTTTGCCACATTTGCCATATTTTCCTGTAAAGAATTATATTCTCTCCCTCTTCCCCATTTTTTTCCATGAGCAATCTTCTCTGACCTGGGCTGTCCAGAGCTTCCTGCATGTTTCCGGGGCCTCTGGATCACACCGAATGTTGAGCCAAAGGCCTGAAGTTTGCTACTGAGCTGTAGACTTCAGGAAGCCTTCTCAGGAGCTAGTGGAATATCTTCTAAATATGGTGACATTCAAGATGCATCTTGAAGAGTATGACATGTAGGGAAGGACTTGTAGCAGGAAGTGAGAGAAAGATGTTTCTTAGGGTTTTTTAATAAGATGTGTAGTCAAGTATGGCCACAACAGAAGACTTAAGAGAGGCTTAGAAAAAATAGTTGAAACAGTTTATTTTACCCACTGCTCCTAGAGACGGGAGGCAGAGCACTCCACACCACGTGGGAAAGCATGAGGGTGGACAGGAGTCAGGCAGGAGGAGGAAGTCTAGACAGAGCCTCTACTGAGGGATTGCCTCTGAAAAGGCAAGGCGGCCATTTAGGCTTGATTAGTTTGGCCCTAAACTATAGGGAAGTTCCCTAGTTGCCTGACACAGACCTTGGGATGCTTGGGATGATTAAGGCAGAGGAGCTCTGGGCCAGGCAGGGAGACCCAGGCTTAGGATAGTTAATTTGCATATCAAAGGCAAGTTCCTGACTGGGCTCTTTGACTTTTCTAACAATTGAGAAGCCCAAGTAGGACAATCATTCCTCTAGAGTGTCATGGAAACCAGAAAGTTTTGTCAAAATATAAGCAGAAAATATAAATAATACAGAAGCCAGCTCAAATTAGGAAGGAAGGGCGGAGGGGGGGGTGTGCGGAAGCAGTCTGAAGGATTGCTGGAACCAGTGACAGAAATTGCAACTTGTCCTCTCCATCTCTTTGCAAATGAATGTGTACTGACTTTATTCACCACCTGGGTGGAGATATGGAAGCTTCAGTTCCAGAATCAGGGGAAGACACCTCTCCCTCTGCTCTAGGAGAAAAGAGCCCCCAAACAACTGGTTTAGATGGAAATGTGCAAGCACACACACTGCAGGTACCTGTGACCAGGGTTGGGTATTGTGGTTGAGCCAGCAAGTGTCAGAGCCCTAATTATGTGGTTGGTGGGTGGTGACTCAAGAGCATTCTGAGCATGGTTCTACTTTTAGCCTTTGTACTTGGTCTTCCCTCTGACCCCAGGCTCTTCCCCAGATAGAATGGTTCTCTCTTTCGTTTTCCCTAAATCTCTGATCGAATGTTCCCTTCTTGTAAGAACTTTCTTGGCATCTTGACTGTGACAAGTGCTCTCTGCCCACAAGCCTGACCTTTTGTTGCTTGATGGCATGTTCTGCTACGAGGCAATAAGGGGCACTAAAACTAGGCAAAGACAGTGCCTGCATACTTTACTGGTACTATCTGAGTTCTTCACCTGTGCACACAATTGCAAGACCACTCAGTTTCAGGCAACAACAATAATGGGATTTACTTAGCAAACATGGGAAAACAAAGAGTCACTGAGGCTGTTACAGAGCAGGGAGAGAGGCAGCCCAGAACCTCCAAACCTGACTGCTCTACGTAGGTTCTACCATCTGCTGCATGAAGACAAAACATAAGAACGTTAATGGGAAGGAACTTTACCACAATTACAGTGCAACAAAGAAAAGGGGAAGAATAAAGTTTCCAAATCAAGCACTTGAAGTTACCCATCCCCTCGTGGGTAAATGCCCAGCCAAACAGGGTTGGCCCAAAACAAAGCCCAAAAGCCTGTCACAAGTCTAAAGCATCTTCTGGTGGGGACCCACAGAAAAGGATCAGAAATAGTCAGAAAGTCTGGAAGGAAAAGAGCAAGATCAAAATCAAGATAAAAACTGACATTGTTGGGGGCCTCCCTGGTGGCTCAAGGGGTTAAGACACAACCTATGAAGCTATCCGCAGCCTCTGCATCACGAGTTCAATCCCCAGCCAGGGAGCTACCCACATGGCGCAGCAGACCTCTCTGACTTGCCCACTGCTCCCCTCAGCAGTGTATTTCACTCAATCTGCCTGTTCTGTTCCCCTCTCTGTCTCCGGTGAATCCTCTCACCCCCACACTTCTGGCCTGCACCCCAATTCTTCTATAAATAAATAAATCTTAAAAAAAAAAGCCGCCATTGTTAACCTCCCCATGGGTCTCTCACCCAAATCTGTTTCAGCCAGTTCAGGACCAAAAAGCAAGTGCAGCTTCTTCACTTCTTCACCTCCAGGTCTCCTTCTTGCTCCCTATCCTGCTTCCTTCCTTCCCCAGTTTCGTCTCCAGCTTCTTCTCCTCCCTGTTCAGCTCTACCCTCCCTGGGTGGGGCAGGGCACCTGCAGCCTCCCCTTTTCCTGTGGACCACCCTGTTAAAATTCCCCCTTTAATTTTTATTCCACCATATCTATGGTGGTACAGATCTCAGAGTGCAGACTTGGGAGACAGTTTTTTCCAGGATTCCATTGTGTGCAAGAGAAACAACAGTCAGTCATCAGGCATTATCCATGTATGTCCAGTATGACAAAATCCTCCATTTCTGGAAAATACTCCATCAGTCTATGCCAAAAGAAAAATATCTGGAGGCATTAGCCAAAACAAGACAGCAAATATATAAAAATTACAGCAAACAATCTTAAAGCTGATGCAACTTATCTAAAATCAAGTTTCTCTCCAACTTGATCCCAATTCTATCCAACAGTATAGCAAAATATTTGCAAACTAAATCTGCTTCCAGTCCATTTTACCTATTTTTTCATAAAATCACAGGGCAGAATAACCAAACAGCAATTTTAGCTGGCTTTGTTGGAATACTCCATATAAGATTAGAGTGAGCTCTTGACATCCCCTCAGTGAAGGGTTTAGGAAAAAGTCTTTCTACACTCCACCTGGGGTTTCCTCGTCTGAAGGTTACCAGGACTTTTTCCTTTTCCGGGTTGTCCAGTCCTGAAATGGAGGCAGCTTCCTCACCTTCTTTGGAGGTCTCTGGAAACCTACAAACAAAGCAGTGGGTTCTCCTCTTCTTAGTTCAGTTCATATTCAACTTCCTGGAAGAATTTCAATCAAAGCCACACAATGAAACATGTTTTCAATTCTCTAGTTTAAGCAGAAAAAATCCCTACTGAAATCATGCAAAAATCAACTCTGCCATGAGTAGTAAAAATTACTACCACTTTTTCTTACTATGTTGGTGTCAAGGGGAAAGAAAATGTACACACAAGTTAGCTCTGTTTTAAAAAAATCCAACATTGCTGCAGATTTCTGGTCAGTCAAAACAAGAATACTTTTTTGAGTCAAAACAAAATGCAAAAACATCACTGGTGTTATTTCAAGTTTGTCTCCAATAGTCTATTCAGTCCTTTGTAGGAAATTTTACTGTCAAAAGTTCCACCAATTGGAATCAGTTGAGTCTTTTTCCCTTAATTTTTCTTCAGAAATAAGTTCTGCAGATATCAAACCTTTGAAGCATACAATATTGCAGGACAACAACTGAAATTGACAATTTACATACATATCAGGTAATGAAAGGTTTTATAAAAGTTTCAGAAAACCAATGTTAACATTTCTTTTTTTTTTTAATAATAAATTTTATTTTTATATTCCCCATACAATTGCAATCCCCCCATTCTGACCCCAATCCCTCCCCTCCGCCCCCCACCCCCCAAAAAGTGTCTCTGGTTCATAGTTTTGTTGATTTTGATTTTCACTTTCTTATAGTTATTCATTTTCCTGGTCCCTTATTTAAGTTTTCTAGATCCCTGCTATGAGTGAGACCATCCGGTATTTTTCTTTTCTTTTTGGCTTATTTCACTGAGCATGATCCTTCCAGCGTCATCCATGTTGCTGCAAATTGCATGTGTTTATCTTTTTTGAATGCTGAGTAATATTCCATGGTATATATGTACCACATCTTCTTGATCCAGTCATCTATTTTTGGGCATCTGGGCTGTTTCCAAAGCTTAGCTATTGTAGACAGTGCTGCTATAAACATAGGGGTGCAGGTGTTCTTTGGAATTGATGTTTCTGTGTTCTTTGGGTAAATACCTAGGAGCGGAATTGCTGGATCCTGTGGAAGCTCTATGTTTAGTAGGTCCAGAAATCTCCACACAGCTCTCCATAGTGGTTGGACCAGTTTGCACTCCCACCAACAGTGCAGAAGAGTTCCTTTTTCTCCACAACCTCGCCAACATTTGTTGTTGCTAGTTTTTTTAATATGTGCCATTCTCACTGGTGTAAGATGGTATCTCATGGTAGTTTTGATTTGCATTTCCCTGATTGCAAGTGATGTTGAACATTTTTTCATATGCCTGTTGGCCATTCGCATTTCCTCTTCAGAGAAGTTTCTTTTTAGTTCCTCTGTCCATTTTTTGACTGGATTATTTTCTTTGTTGTTGTTGAGTCTCATCAGCTCTTTGCAGATTTTTGTGATCAGTCCTTTATCATTAGTGTTGGGTGCAAAAATTTCTCCCAGTTGGTGGGGTTTCTCTTTGTTTGTTATTGTCTCTTTTGCTGTGCAGAAGCTCTTTAATTTGATGTAGTCCCAGCTGTTGATCTTTGCCTTCACTATCACTGCTTTGGGTGATGTGTCTGTAAAGATGTCTTTGATGTGCAAATCATGTAGTGTTTCGCCTATATTTCCTTCTATGTATTTTATGGTTTCAGGTCTTATGTCTAGTTCTTTAATCCATTTTGAGTTGATTTTTGTATATGGTGTGAGGTAGAGGTCAAGCTTCATTCTTTTGCATGTAGCAACCCAGTTTTCCCAGCACCATTTATTGGACAAACTTTCTTTGCTCCAATGCATAGTCTTTGCTCCTTTGTCAAAGATTAGTTGACCATAAATCTGTGGGTTTATTTCTGGATTTTCTATTCGATTCCATTGGTCTGTATGTCTGTTCTTGTTCCAATACCATGCAGTTTTGATGATTATGGCTTTGTAGTAGAGTTTGAAGTCTGGGAGTGTGATGCCTCCATTCCCTTCTTTTTTTTTCAGGAGAGCTTTGGCTATTCGGGTTTTTTGTGATTCCATATGAATTTCATCAATAATTGTTCTATTTCTTTGAAGAATGACATTGAAATTTTGATTGGAATAGCATTGAATCTGTATATTGCTTTTGGTAGGATGGCCATTTTAATAATGTTTATTCTTCCAATCCATGAGCAGGGGATGTCTTCCATTTCTTTGTGTCTTCTTCTATTTCTTTTAACAGTGTTTTATAGTTTTCTTTGTATAGGTCCTTTACCCTTTTGTGAGATTTATTCCCAAATATTGATTTTTTTTGTTTCAATAATAAAAGGGATGGTTTTTTTGATTCTTCTTCTTCAGATTTATTGTTTGTATATAGGAAGGCTACTGACTTTTGCATGTTGATTTTGTATCCTGCCACTTTACTGAACTGATTGATGAGTTGAATTAGTTTTTCTGTGGAGTTTTTGGGGTTCTCTATGTATATTATCATATCATCTGCAAATAGTGATAGTTTGACTTCTTCTTTTCCTATTTGGATTCCTTGGATGTCTTTCTCTTGTTTTGTTGCTCTGGCTAGGACTTCCAGTATTATATTGAAAAGCAGTGGTGAAAGTGGACATCCTTGTCTTGTTCCAGATCTTAATGGAATTGCTTTCAGCTTTTCACCATTGAGAATGATACTGGCTGTTGGCTTGTCATATACGGCCTTTATGATGTTGAGGTACGTTCCTTGTATCCCAATAATTTCAAGGGCTTTTATCATGAATGGGTGTTGCACTTTGTTGAAAGCTTTCTCAGCATCTATTGATATTATCATATGGTTTTTATATTTCTTTTTGTTGATGTGTTGGATAACGTTGACTGATTTTCGGATGTTAACCATCCTTGTGTCCCTGGAATGAATCCTACTTGGTCGTGGTGAATTACCTTATGGATACACTGTTGGATTCTGATAGCTAAAATTTTATTGAGGATTTTTGCATCAGTGTTCATTAGGGAGATTGGCCTATAGTTTTCTTTTTTTGTGTTGTCCTTGTAAGGTTTTGGTATTAGTGTAATGTTGGTTTCATAGAACGTGTTAGGTATTATACTTCCTTCTCAATTTTTGGAAGAGTTTGTGAAGGATAGGTACCAATTCGTCTCTGAATGTTTGGTAGAATTCATTTGTAAATCCATCAGGTCCTGGGCTTTTGTTTTTGGGGAGGTTTTTGATTACCATTTCAATTTCGCTGCTTGTAATTGGTCTGTTTAGGTGTTCTATTTCTTCTTTATCTAGCTTTGGGTGATTGTAGAGTTGTAGGAATTTGTCCATCTCCTCTAGATTGTTAAACTTGTTTCCATATAACTGTTCATAGTAGTTATTAATTATTCTTTTGATTTCTGCTGTGTCCGTTGTGATTTCTCCTCTTTCATTTATTATCCTATTTATTTGTGCTTTCTCCCTTTTTGCCCTTGTGAGCCTGGCAAGGGTTTATCTATTTTATTTATTTTTTCGAAGAACCAGCTCTTGGTTTCATTGATCTTTTGGATTGTTTTTTAGTTTTTCGATTTCATTTATTTCTGCTTTGGTTTTTATTATTTCTTTTCTTCTACTGGTTTTGGGGATTTTTTGTTGTTCTTTTTCTAGATCTTTGAGTTTCGAGATTAGGTTGTTTCTTTGAGTTCTTTTTTTTCTTGATGTGAGCATCTATTGCTATATATTTTCCTCTTATTACTGCTTTTGCTGCATCCCATACATTTAGGAAATTGGTGTCCTCCTTGTCATTCAATTCAAAGAATTTTTTAATTTCTTCTTTTATCTCCTCGTTAGTCCAGTGGACTTCCAGTAGTGTGGGTTTCAATCTCCACGAGGTAGGAGAATACTTGCCTTCTCTTTATGGTTTATTTCTAGTTTGATGCCTTCATGGTCAGAAAAGATGGTTGGTATGATTTCAATCTTGGTGTATCTGTTGATTTTTGTCTTGTGCCCCAGTATATGATCGATCCTAGAGAATGATCCGTGTGCGCTTGAGAAAAATGTATACTCAGATTTTTTTGGGTTTAGTGTTCTATATATGTCTGTTAAGCCTAAGCACTCTAGATCCTTATTTAGAGCTTTAGTGTCTTTACTTATTTTTTGTCTTGTTGATCTATCCATTGTTGATAGTGGCGTGTTGAAGTCTCCCACTACGTATGTGTTTTCTCTGATGTCTGTTTTCAGAGATGCCAATAGTTGTCTGATATATTTTGGTGCTCCTTCGTTTGGTGAATATATGTTAATGAGTGTTATTTCTTCTTGAAGTATTATCCCCTTGATCATAATGTAATGACCACTGGGGTCTCTTTTTATCTTTTTAAGTTTGAAATCTGTTTTATCTGATATGAGTATAGCTGTTCCTGCCTTCTTTTTTGGTCCATTTGCTTGTAGAATTGTTTTCCATCCTTTAACTTTGAGTCTATTTTTATCTTTTGCAGCTAAATGTGTTTCCTGGAGACAGCAAAAGGTTGGGTTTTGTTTCTTAATCCAGCTGCAACTCTGTGTCTTTTTATTGGAGAGTTTAGTCCATTTACATTTAGAGTTAGTATTGATATGTTAGCATCTGTATTTGCCATTGTGTTTGTCTTTCCTTTGATTTTATTTATTTATTCTTTTAATAACTTTCTTTGGCCTTCTTTTGTTGTTATTCGTCCCTCTGAGGTTCTGGCTTTAGGACTCCTTGTAGTATTTTTTTGAGTGGGGGTTTAGTCGCAATGAAATTCCGGAGTTTCTGTTTGTCTGGGAAGGTCCATATTCTTTCTTCAAAGAGGAAGGAGAGCTTTGCGGGATAGAGTATTCTTGGTTGGCATCTGTTTTCTTGGAGTCTGTTGACTATGTCCCTCCACTCTCTCCTTGCCCGTAGTGTTTCTTCAGAGAAGTCTGATGTCAGTCTGATTG
The DNA here is from genome assembly GCF_014898055.3 of Talpa occidentalis. Lineage (NCBI taxonomy): Eukaryota > Metazoa > Chordata > Mammalia > Eulipotyphla > Talpidae > Talpa > Talpa occidentalis. The sequence continues at coordinate 3,505 of NW_023601019.1, read as the reverse complement.
GTTTCCCTTTGAATGTTATCTGTTTCTTCCCTCTTGTTAGTTTCATTATTTTTTCTTTGTCTTGGATTCTTGGGAGCTTTACTATTATGTGTCTTGCTGTATTTTTCCTTTCGTCATGGAAGTTTGGTGTTCTTCTTGCTTCTTGTATATCAATTTTCAGATCCTTCTTAGCGTTTGGGAAGTTCTCTTCAATTATATCCATGAATATTTTCTCTGTTCCTACATCTCTCTCCTCTCCTTCTGGGATTCCTATAACTCTTATATTTCCTTTCCTCATGGAGTCAGATAGTTCCCGAAGTCTTTCTTCGGTCTTTTTCCTTCGTACTTCTCCTTCCTTTTCTGTTTTAGTTCTTTTTATTTCTGTGTCTTCAAGAGTACTTATTCGTTCTTCCATTTCATCTATTCTGCTTTCACTCACTTTTCCCAGAGTTCTTTAGCGTCTCCATTAATTCTTTGATCTCCTGCATTTCTTTTACTTCCCTCTTTAGGGACTCAATTTCATTCTTCTGGTCATTAATTATTTTCCCCTTATCATTGTTTTCCTTTATGACTTCTGTCAGTTTTTTAATCACAGCATTTTAAATTCTCTATCTGGAAGGCTCAGAAGTTCTTCCAAGTTACTGTCGTTGCAATCTGGTAGATGGTTTTCTTTTTGTGGTGTGCTATTTTGCTGAGGAGTTGCTGGGTTGCATGTTGTTTTTCTACTCCCTACTGCCTGTTTTCTAATTTGCCGTATTCCTTGTGACACTGTGTTGCTGGTACTTGCCGGCATCTTGGGCGACCTTCCCAGCTCACCACTGGCTCCTCTGGGGAACTTCTGCTGGGTTCACAAGTCTCCAGCAAAGACAGGTCCCTGCTCTGTCTCCTCGGTGAGCCTTCTGCTGGGTTCACACAGTCTCCAGCAAGAAGGGTCCCTGCTGCAAAATGCCAGACCAGGGAAGCGCTCCCCTGCACGCCCGGTCTGCCCCAGCGGTGGGTGCTGCTCCCCTCTGGGCTGGAACTGCAGGCTAGAAGGTGCCCGGTGTGGGCAAGCCTCCCAGCTTAACCTCTGTCTCCTCGGTGAGCCTTCTGCTGGGTTCACACAGTCTCCAGCAAGAAGGGTCCCTGCTGCAAAATGCCGGTGCCGGCGACGCGCTCCCCTGCACGCCCGGTCTGCCCCAGCGGTGGGTGCTGCTCCCCTCTGGGCTGGAACTGCAGGCTAGAAGGCGCCCAGCATGGGCAAGCCTCCCAGCTTACCTCTGTCTCCTTGGTGAGCCTTCTGCTGGGTTCACACAGTCTCCAGCAAGAAAGATCCCTGCTGCAAAATGCCGATGCAGGAACAGCTCCCCTGCACGCCCGGTCTGCCCAGCGGTGGGTGCTGCTCCCCTCTGGGCTGGAACTGCAGGCTAGAAGGTGTCCGGTTGGGCAAGCCTCCCAGCTTAACCTCTGTCTCCTCGGTGAGCCTTCTGCTGGGTTCACACAGTCTCCAGCAAGAAGGGTCCCTGCTGCAAAATGCCGGTGCCAGCGACGCGCTCCCCTGCACGCCTGGTCTCATCATACTTTTATATTCTTAACAGCAATACATTTGACAAACAAATCTGGCACTATTGAAATATGCTTTCCTGAAGAAGAAATTTGTTTGATTATTGAAGAGAACAGGACGACCCCCACTTCTCCTGACATAGATACATCTCTATTTCCTGAGGCGGTAGAGGGGAAACTGCAAAAATTTCTTGCAATCTCTTCCACGGTTTGACATCAGATAGAAACAGCACACGATCAGAGGTCTCAAAGAACTTCAAAAGAAATGACAAGGTTATGGCACCTTGAACCATGAATTTTTTTTCAAAATTTCTACCTATTGAGCACCTGAATACATATTTCAAACACATTTTGTTAGTAGAAGGTTTCTTTTTTAGGTTCAGTATCACACTTAAACAGCTGGAAATTTTAGAACAGTCCAAGAACATACTGTGTTATATGATTATTATTTCCATGGAAATTTGGAGAAGGGTCAGCTGGCATCTATTAAAAAGTTCCCCATGATAAACTGAAATTAGATATTAATTCAACTTAGAATAATTGAATTGACTTAATTAAATTTTTTTTTTAATGACTTGTCATTCAGGGGGCATTTGGGAAGGGGTGGGAGGCCCCACTTGGGCATTCCTTCTTTCATAGGTGAAAAGAATATACTCCTTGAAATATGTCAAGACGCTTGCTCGCCAGCCAGCCAGAGGAAGAGAAAAAACACAAAGGCTGCCAGATTAAAAGTGAAGACATCACCAAAAAACCCAAAGTGGTACAAAATCTGTTCACCTCAGTGAAAACAGAGATTCATCCCCTCAGCCTAAACATTTCTTTTTCCAGAATTACTAAAATAAAGTGCCAGATCTGGGTTACATGTCAAAGCTGAAAGGTACCTTATTGTGCAGCTTAAGCCACTAAAACCAGAAAACATCCCATGGAGTCAGCATACTCGGTGCCAGAAGCCCAGGTTTTCGGATTCTAACATCACCGCCTTCCTCACCCCACCTGCTGGCGAACTTCTCCTCTTTGCATACCCAGTCTCACCTTGGATTTTTTTTTTTTTTTCATTTTCATCTTGGTTATATTCCCCATACAATTGCACCTCCCTTATTTGACCCCATTCCCTCCCCTCCCCACCTGCCCCTGTAGTGTGTCTCAGGTTTATAGTTGCTTGTTGATTTTGATTTTTCCTTTATTATAGTTATTCTTTTTCTGGTCTCTTATTTAGGTTTTCTAAACTCCTGTTATGAGTGAGACCATTCGGTATTTTTCTTTTTCTTTCTGGCTTATTTCGCTGAGCATGATCCCTTCTGGGAAAACTGAGTCGCTACATGCAAAAGAATGGATCTTGACTACTACCTCACAACATGCACAAAAACCAACTCAAAATGGATTAAAGAACTACACATAAGACCTGAAACCATAAAATACATAGAAGGAAATATAGGCGAAACACTACATGATATGCACATCAAAGACATCTTTACAGACACATCACCCAAAGCAGTGATATCCCAAAGATAAACAGCTGGGGCTACATCAAATTAAAGAGCTTCTACACAGCAAAAGAGACAATAACCAAAACGAGGAGAAACCCCACCGACTGGGAGAAAATTTTTGCACCCAACACTAATGATAAAGGACTGATCACCTTGGATTTTGTAACCTGTTGTGGGTCTGATGAGACAGGGCATGAGGCAGTGACAAAGCTCTGAGGACCAATAAAAATGGAGAAACGAAGTCAGAGAATGTGAGAGTTATTGATGTCTTTAGATGTGGTGCAGGAACTCTGATGAGAGATAGACTTTTCAAGTTGCCAGAAAAAGAAACATGACTTATCCAGGCCACAGAAGGTTCACATTACTTTTGAAAAGAAGCAATTGTCTTTTTTGATTCTCTGCTCATCAGGGGAGCTTTGCTTCCCAGGAGGACAGATACCAAAATGTGCTTTCCAATCTAGGTTAGTGAACCCATATCTAGTTTATCCATCATTCTC